>NC_081553.1:60745310-60820310 GCF_963082655.1 Stomoxys calcitrans | reverse complement strand
AAATTCGTAAAGTACAACCAAAGCGAGTATCTAAATAACGTCTGTTAAAACCCTCAACAATAACCATACCCATGGTTAAGAATCTTCTGTAAGTTAAACTGACAAAGAAAAAAAAAACACTCCTTAAGAAAATGTAGGAATAATAAAAAGGGGACGAAATAAGACAACTTAACTGCGCGGTATTTAATTTAATTTCGTGCTTCTTGATTTCTTATTCCCAAACACACACAAAACACAAAAGGTGGTGACGCAAAAAAGAGGGTGGTCTAACAAGTAAGGTTAACAATTTCTTGAGCTTTTTAAAGCACGAATAACTATAGCCAAAACACATATACTATCCGCAGTAAATTAGTTGGGATTGCTAATGGGCAAACCGTCCCATAGCTCCCGACAGACCAATCTCCCCATTTAAAGGCTCATTTTCAATTCATTCCAATTAAATTTGGTATAGTGAGTTGTTAAGCACTTTTCCATATTTCTGACCAATATGAACTAGATCGCAACATATTTGATTGTGTCTGCATTACAGAATAATCTCTCGATATAAGGTATTAAACCCTTAAAAGGCTTATTTCTAAGCCTATTTCGCTGGAAGAGTGAGATGCAATTGACCCCTCGTCGTTCTCGTTTAATGTGGATTAGATTTTACCATAGTTGGCTATAGCTGTCTTACAGAGGATCTCCCGTTTAAAGAACACGGCCCATAAAAGGCATAGTTATTCCCAGATAACCATGAATTTCACACCAGTCAGTTAGATTGGATTGTACTTAGATATAGTGGTGGTCTCCTGAGTAAGTGTAAATGCTAAAAATGCGTGTATTTTGTTTCACTTATCCGAAATTCGTGATTTAGCGTAATTCGGATAAGTGCAATTGATATGCACTTAAGCGAAAAGTCTCAACAATTAAAGTGAATTTTTGTTTCAAATAACTAGAGATTATCGAATCGCAAAGGTAAGCTAGCCTGCCAATGAAATGATTATTTCTTATCCTATTTCGCAAGAAGATTAGATTGGACAATATTCGGATTTAGCTGTCTTACAGATGATCTCCCTATTAAAGATCTCCCGATCAAAGGCATATTTCTTACCTACTATCGACGAAATTTCGACCATTATTTTTTTTTTAACTCGATATCATTGACCATATGGTTTAGTTTGAATGGTACTTGGATATAGTGGTCTCCTGAGTAAGTGAAAAATTAGGTAAAATGCTGAAAATGCGAGTTTTTTTCACTTATCCGAAAATTTCAATTAAGCGTAATTCGGATAAGTGCAATTCATATGCACTTTAGCGAAAAAGCCTCAGTGAAAGTGAATTTTAACTTTACCGCACTAATTATGTATAAAATAACTTGAGGCCTTCGAAGCGCAGAAGTTAGCAAGTCCGCCAATATGAAGTTTATTTCTTACCCTATTTCGCTGGAAGAGTGAGATGCAATTGACCCCTCGTCGTTCTCGTTTAATGTGGGTTAGATATGACCATATTTGGATATAGCTGCCGTATAGAGGATCTCCCGATTATAGATCATGGGGCCATAAAAGGCATATTAATTACCAGATATCGACGAAATTTGGACGAGTAATTTTTTTGACCTCTCGATAGCATTGAACAATATGGTTTAGATTGGATTGAACTTGGATATAGTGGTCTCCTGAGTAAGTGAAAAATTAGGTATAATGCTGAAAATGCATGTATTTTGTTTCACTTATTCAAAAATTTCAATTAAGCGTAATTCGGAAAGGTGCAATTCATATGTACTTAAGCGAAAAAGCCTCAGTAAAAGTGAATTTTCACTTCAACGCACTTATTATGTATAAAATAACAAGAGGCCATCGAAGCGCAGAGGTTAGCAAGTCCGCCTATACAAAGCTTATTTCTAAACCTGTTTCGCTGAAAGATTGAGATCCAATTGACCCCTCGCCGTTCTCTTTTGATGTGGGTTAGATTTAACCATATTTGGATATAGCTCTCTGTTTTTTTGACCTCTCGATATCATTGACCCATTCTGTTTAGACTGGATTGTACTTGGATAAAGAGGTTTCCTGAGTAAGTGTAAAATTAGGCAAAAAGCTGAAAATGCGTGTATTTGTTTCTCTTATCGGAAATTCTCGATTAAACGTAATTCGGATAAGTGCAATTCATATGCACTTAAGCGAAAAAGCCTCAGTAAAAGTGAATTTTTACTTCATCATACTTATTATGTATAAAAAACTAGAGGCCATCGAAGCGCAGAGGTTAGCAAGTCCGCCTATAAAAATTTTTTTTCCGTTTAATGTGGATATGGCTGCCGTATAGAGAATCTACGGATTTAAGATCATTGGACCATGAAAGGCCTATTTATTAACTGATATCAACAAAACTTGGACCAGCGACCTCTCGATATCATTGACCAATATGGTTTAGATTGGATTGTACTTGGATATAGTGTCGCCTAAGTAAATGTAAAATTAGGTAATAAAACTGAAAATGCGAGTATCTTGTTTCACTTATCTGAAATTCTCGATTAAACGTAATTCGGATAAGTGCAATTCATATGCACTTAAGCAAAAAAGCCTCAGCGAATAAGAATTTTCACTTCACCGTACTAATTGTGTATAAAATAACTAGAGGCCACCGTAGCGCTGAGGTTAGGATATCCGTCTATAACACAGAACGCCTGGGTTCGAATCCTGACGAGAACATCAGAAAATCATTTCATTTGTGAGGCACTATGCCAAGTAAAACTTCTCCCCAAAAGAGGTGTCGCACTGCGACACGCCTTTCGGAATCGGCAAAAAAGGAGGTCCCTTATCATTGAACCTAAACTTGAATCGGACAGCTAGGACATTTGAGAAGTTTGCCCCTGTTCCTAATGAAATGTTCATGGGCAAATCTACATTAGCAATTTGAGTTGGAATAGGTCAAAGTTCAGAAGTAGTAGCCCTCTCAAGTCAGTGACATGAGTTTTTTGACCTAGAGACGAAGCTTATTGAAATTGGAGAAAATCGGTTCAGATTTGGATATAGCTCCCATATATATGTTCGGTCCGATTTGCAATAATAATGCAATAAAATGGTCATTTGTTAACCGATTCTCTCGATATTTGGTAGGAAGGATTTTCTCTTGACTCTTAATATTACTGGTGAATTTCACAGAAATCGGTTCAGATTTGGATATAGCTCCCATATATATGTTCGTCCGATTTGCAGTTATACACCAATAAAATGGTCATTTGTTAACCAATTCTCTTGAAATTTGGTAGGAAGGATTTTCTCTTGACTCTTAATATTACTGGTGAATTTCATAGAAATCGGTTCAGATTTGGATATAGCTCCCATATATATGTCAGTCCGATTTGCAGGAATAATGCAAAAAAGTGGTAATTTGTTAACTGATTCTCTTGAAATTTGGTAGGAAGGATTTTCTCTTGACTCTTAATATTACTGGTGAATTTCATGGAAATCGGTTCAGATTTAGATATAGCCCCCATATATATGTTCGTCCGATTTGCAGTTATACACCAATAAAATGGTCATTTGTTAACCAATTCTCTTGAAGTTTGGCAGGAAGAATTTTCTTATGACTCTTAGTATTACTGGTTAATTTCATTGTAATCGGTTCAGATTTAGATATAGCTGCCCTTTATATATATCGCCCGATTTTAACTTTTAGAGTCAAAGTAAGCGCATTTATTGACCAATCTTGCCAAAATTTTGCACAACGCTTTCCTCGACGACTACCACAATATCTGAGAAGTTTGCTCAAAATCGGTTCAGATTTAGATATAGCTCCCATATATACGTTCATCAGATTTTGGCTAATTTCCAATAATGTTGTCATTTGTCAATCGTAGTTACTGCAGTTTGAACATATTTGCTTGAAATTTGATACGGATTGTTTAACAACCCATCTGCAAACATCCGCCGAGGTCCATCACAATTGGTTGAGAATTGGATATAACTCCCACATTGTGGTTATGGGATAGGTGTAAGGTATTATACAGTCGCCACCGCCCAACTTTTGCCCTTCCTTGCTGGTTTTATTTTGAGGCATTTATTTCCTTAAATTTTTGAACAACCCTCATTGCAAAACCTAGAATAGCATCTAAGGACCTTGTTAAGAATGCCAGTAGCAGTCGTGATACATCATGTTTACTTTTCCTCTAAGACCAAAGGTAAATTGTAGCGAGACTCTAAAGCTGGACATAGAGCAGTAGATGATGGGCGAAAATGATATCAGTTCTGGTCGTTTTGGGTAATAAAGTTAACAGTGCTAAGCATGAAGATGATGATGATGATGATGATACTCTGGCCGATGACGACACAATGCTCTGCGGAAGAAAGTGCTTGTAGTTGTGTTAGAGTGCAGACTTTTTCACTTCAGTCTAGTTTTTCGTTTTAGGTTTCTATGGTGGCACCATTTCAACCTTACTCTCACACACACTCTCAAGTGCGCCATTGACACTGCCTCTGTGTGGGAGTACTTCATTGAAAAATCACAGAAATTACTTTGCGTCCATGATAATGAAACGCTTCAGTAACTGATGCCGGAATTAATGCATTTTTAAGTCTGCAAACAACCTTCAGGAGCTAGCGCAGTAGTCATCAGTGTGCCCTACGTCTTCGTCTTCATCTCACCTTCATACACCCACACTGAGCAAGGAAGTCTGGAAATATGTTTTATTAAAGTTAGCAGTCATTGCTTGTTTGTTTTTTATTAGCGCATAATTTATTTTGTAGATTTTTTTTTTGTTGTTGTTTGTTTGTACTTCTGCTGCTAAAGGTCCGTGCTCATTTGAAATTCCTTGTGATTTCTTCTCATTGTAGTTGTTGTCGTTGTCTTTTAATGGTCTCAAATTTAATTAATATTTAAATTGTCGAACAGTCTCTTTATGATGCTCTATACGATGTGGCTTTAGAAACAATTGGTAGTGTGTTTAACGATTGTTTGGAGTATTTGATTTGATTTGATTTGTTGTGTAACCGCAAAGGAGTACTTTAGGTGGGCTGGGGGCTGATATGAGTCAAATGACTTGAAAGTCAGATTTGTGACGAATCTGAATGGAAAAATGGAAATGAAATTTTGGTAGCGATGATATGGGTATATAGGGCTTAAAGTCTTAACATTTAAGTCGGCCAGGCCAAAGTTTTGAACCGATTTCTTTCAAATTTTCACATATTGTGCGAAGTGGTTCGGAAGGAGCAATAGGCTATATAATTTTTTGATATCGCATTGGGGGCGGACCCTCCCCCCTTACCCCAAAAGTACAAGCCAAAAATAAAAGTGGATCGATTGGGACAACATGGGACTTAAATGAGAGGTATTCAAGAGTAGAGTACAAATTCCATATTAAAAATTGGGTCCAAGATATTGGGGGGCCGCCCGACCCCCAAAACATGTTTATTGAACGATAATGACAAAATGGGAATCGAATGAAAGGTATTCGGGAGTAGATTACGAATATGGTCCGGAAGGAGCAATAGGCTATACAAGTTTTTGATATCGCAAGGGGGGGTGGACTCTCCCCCTTACCCCAAAAGTACCAGCCAAAAATAAAAGTGGACCGATTGGGACAATATGAGACTTAAAAGAAAGGTATTCAAGAGTAGATAACGATTTCCATATTAAAAATTTAGTCCAAGTAACTGGGGGCCGCCCCGACCCCAAAACCCCCCAAATTGGTTTATGTGACGATAATGACAAAATGGGAATCGAATGAAAGGTATTCGGAGGTAGATTACGAATATGGTCAGGAAGGAGGTATAGGCTATGTAATTTGTTGATGTTTGAAGGTGGCGGACCCTGCCCCTTTACCACAAAAACGTCACCCAAAATCAAAAGTGGACCGATAACGTCGATATTGGTATCAAATGAAAAGTATGCGGGAGTAGATAACGAATCTGGTATACAAATTCATGTGGAAGTATAGGGTGTAACCCCCGTCCCCCCCCCAAAAAAAAACCCCAAAATTGGCACATTAGCCAATCACGGATATATGGGACTCGGTTTGTTTGTTCCGTATAGACTGAAAAACGGCAGAACCGATTTTCTCGAAATTTCCACATATTGCATAAGTTATTCTAGAAGGAATCATAGGCTGTATAATTTTTCGGTTTCAGAAAGGGGGACGGACCCTCCCCCTTATGCCAAAACACAACCCAAAATCCAAAGTGGATCGATTGGGACAGTATTGGTATCAAATGAAAGGTATTGGAGAGTAGAATACGAATATGGTATTAAAATTTGAGTCTAAGTACCCATCGGGCCGCCCAACCCCAAAACTCAGACATATTGGACGTTCATTTCAATATGGGGCTCAAATAAAAGGTACTCGAGAGTAGATTTCGAATCTGGCATACAAATTCAGATCGAAGTATAGGTAGCCACGACACCCCTTAAAAAACGCCATTAAACCCATTATAACTTTACCCCAAAAATGCCATCCGTATCAGAAAGCGGTCCGATGGGCACAATAAGGGTATCAAACGAAAGGTAATGGAGACCAGAAAAAGAATATGGTATTAAAATTTAGGTCCAAGTACCCCCAACCCCAAAAATCGTCTAAACAGATATTTTCGAAGTTCATGTCAATATGAGACTCAAATAGAAAGTATTAGGCAGTAGATTACAAATATGGCATAAAACATTAGGTCCAAGTAATGGGAGGTCGCCCACACCCAAATACCCCCAAATAGGCATATAAGCCGACCATGGCTATATGGGACTCAAATCAACGGTATTAGGGAATAGATTACAAATATGACAATAACATATCCGTTCACGTCTACGTGGCGCTTCCTCCTAAAGATACTTCACATGGGTCATCTGACCCATTATGACAATATGGAACTCAAATGAAAAGTATTTGAGAGTAGAAAACGCATTTGATAACCAATTTTGGAGCCAAGTGTTTTGGGATACGCCCTAAACCACCCCCTAAACTGAACTTCATTTTCGTTGAGAATAAAAAACGAATTTGATATCTATTTTTTGTGAAAAGTGCCGGTGGCCGGTGGTAACTTCAAAACACCCTCCAAACGGTTCATATTTACCAAACGGTTCATTTTTAACAGTATGGGGTTCAAATGAAGGGATTTGGAAGTGCAGTACGAATTTGATATCCATATTTGTGTCGAATTGTCTGAGGTGTCATTCTTCTCCTAAAAAGCACTTCTCATTACCCTAATTTTTAAAAACACCAGGAACCGAGCTGGGGCAAACTTCTCACACATCAACGAGTGCTTTCCTATTCAAGTTTAAACTCAATGATAAGTGACCTTTTTCATAGCCTAGTCCGAACGGCGTCCAACACATCAGTGCAACACCTCTTTGGGGAAAATTTTTTAAATGACTTTGCATGGCATTTTACCTCGCAAATGTCTCCAACATTGTCCGATGTTCTCGCCAGCATTCCAACACGTTCAGCTTCATAGGCTACAATGGCACGAATTCTATATCCGCATTCAGGGCGAAGAGTCCCCACCCTAACAAGATATTAGAGAGTTAAAGAAGGCGCAGCGGAGCGGGCCCGGTTCGGTTAGTCTTATATATAAAAATCAATATGTGTTTGTTTGTTAGTTTGTTTGTTTTTGTGTTCCTCATAGACTCAGGTGCGGCTGAACCGATTTTCTTGAAATTTTCACTGATGGTGCATAATGACCCCGTGGTATCTGAAGGGGGAGCGGACCCTCCCCCTTACCCTAATTTTCGGAAACGCCAGACCTCGGAGATGGGTGGTGCGATTTAAGCGAAATTTTGTGTGCTCTCATATAGTAGCCTAAAAATAAAACTTTGGTATCCACATTTTGGATGGGTACCTAGGGGGGGCGCCCCACCCCAAAACCTACCAAATATATATATACACCAATCACGACAATATGGGACTCAAATGAAAGGTATTTAGAATAAGAAAACGTATCTGATATCCAATTGTCGAACCAATTACTAGGGGGACCACTCCAAGCCCCAAAACACCCCTAAATCGGTCATATTTACCGACCATGGCAATATGGAACTCAAATGAATGGTATTTGCGAGTAGATTACGAATTTGCTAACCAAGTGTGGGATCTACCCCTTTCCCAAAACACCCCCCAAAGGGGACAAACTGACCGCCATAGCAATATGGGGCTCAAATGAAAAGTCTTTGGGAGTAAAGCACGAATCTGATATCAATATTCGGGAAAAAGTGTTTATGGGCCACCCCAAACCCATAAAACCAACCAAATAGGACGTATTTGCTGACCATTGCAATATGGGGCTCAAATTATAGATATTTTTTGGAGTAGAACAAGAATCTGATATATATTTTCAGGGCCAAGTCACTAAGTGGCCGCCCCATGCCAGAAAACAGACCCCAAAACGGTCATGTTTCTCGATTATGGAAATATGGGGCTCAAATGAAAGGTAATTGGGAGTAGATTACGAATGTGATATCAACATTCGGGACCAACTGTTTAACCGACGTCCCACCCGCAAATAGGACGTATTTGCTCACCATGACAATTTGGGTTTCAAAGAGAGTGGAGCTTAATATTGATAGTTTTTAGGTCCTATACCCCAAACCGGACATATTTGCTGACTTTTGCAGTAAGGAGTTTAAATAAAAGGTATTTCAGATTAGCACACGTATTTGATATCCAATTTTGAGGTCAATGACAATATGGGGTTCAAATAAATGATATTTGAGAGAAGAGCACGTTGCTGATATATTTCCAGGGTTAAGTGTTTGGGGCGACCACCTCACTCCCCAAAAAACCCCTAAATCGGGCATATTTACCGATCATGTAAATCTGGAGCTTAAGTGAAAGGTATTGGGGAGTAGAGCACCAAATTGATACCCACTTTCGGAACCAATATTCTGGGTGTCTGCCCTTTCCCCAAAACAGTAACCCACAAACAGCAATTATTTACTGACCGACGCAAAATGGGGCTCAAATAAAGGTATTTGGGAGTATTATACGAATCTGATACCCAAAAGTGGGACCATGTATTTGGGGCACCGCCCCTTCCCCCAAAACACCCCCCACATAGGAAAAGCTTACCGACCATGGTAATATGTGGCTTAAATGAAAGGTTTGAGATTTAAACAGGAATTTAATAAACAATTTTGGGGACAAGTGTTTGGGAGACGTTTCATGCCATAAACTCTCCTTAAACCAAAAAATGGTTTTTAAGGTAGAGCACGATGCTTATATTTTTTCAGGGCTAAGTGACTGGGGGACCACCTTACCCCACAAAACATTCCTAAAGTGGATATACATATCTACCGATCGTGGTAATATGGAGCTCAAATGAAAGGTATTTGGGAGTAGGGCACGAAATTCATACCCACTTACGGGACCAGGTTTCTGGCGGTCCACACCAGTGGGCTCTGTTCAGACAGTTCCAAATAAAAGTAAATGATTGATATCATATAAAGGGTGATTTTTTTGAGGTTAGGATTTTCATGCATTAGTATTTGACAGATCACGTGGGATTTCAGACATGGTGTCAAAGAGAAAGATGCTCAGTATGCTTTGACATTTCATCATGAATAGACTTACTAACGAGCAACGCTTGCAAATCATTGAATTTTATTACCAAAATCAGTGTTCGGTTCGAAATGTGTTCAAATTTTGACAAATTTTGTTCAGCGATGAGGCTCATTTCTGGTTGAATGGCTACGTAAATAAGCAAAATTGCCGCATTTGGAGTGAAGAGCAACCAGAAGCCGTTCAAGAACTGCCCATGCATCCCGAAAAATGCACTGTTTGGTGTGGTTTGTACGCTGGTGGAATCATTGGACCGTATTTTTTCAAAGATGCTGTTGGACGCAACGTTACGGTGAATGAACACATTTCGAACCGAACACTGATTTTGGTAATAAAATTCAATGATTTGCAAGCGTTGCTCGTTAGTAAGTCTATTCATGATGAAATGTCAAAGCATACTGAGCATCTTTCTCTTTGACACCATGTCTGAAATCCCACGTGATCTGTCAAATACTAATGCATGAAAATCCTAACCTCAAAAAAATCACCCTTTATAATGCTAATGGATTTTACTTCATTCAACAACCCATTTAAGCCTACATTTTCCAAAGTTTTACCGCCATTTTCATTGTTTTATCCTGCAGCACTTAATTTAGTATTTCCGTTAATGCTACAAATTCATTTGAACCAGCAAACAGACATAGCCGACAAACACAACTTTATTTCACCTTTCCTCATTTCTCGGCTCATTTTGCAGATTACCGGATACGATGATGTGATAGCGGATACTTGAAACTCGAAAAAGGTCGGCCGTTCGGTCGCTCCCAACAAAATGGAGAGTTTAAAAAATGCCTAGATAATCACTTTATATACAGCGTTTAATAGATTATGTGGCTTATAACCCCAAGCTGGTACCCATGATGTGATCCCTGCTGCACCGCCATCATTCTGCCTGCGTATAGACATTAGCATCTACATAACCATAGGTGTCTATTTTTATACACTTTAGGGATTGCCCAGTCCCCATCTTACATGAACGTGAATATGGTGGCAATGAACGACCAAGGATAGGTGATGATCCATGAATGGGGATGACTAGCAAGAGGATAATAGGTAAACTTTAAAAAGAAAAAAAAATTGTTCGTCGCCACACCATGATAACGCTGATGGCTGTCGGAGATACTATGGTCCTTTAAGGATGAACATTCTTTAGGTTTGGGTCCAGCTCAGCTCCACTTCAATTCACATTGTCAAAGTGATGATGTCATGTACTGTGAATGGGAACACCATCATCGCCATCAACTACCGAAGCATTTGGAGGATGCTACCACAAACCTTGGTTGTCTAACACCGTGTACGTGATATGAAATTTAATGTTTCAATTAGAGGTAAAAGTTAAGTACATTTGAATGAATGGCAGATGAATGCATGAGGGGAGTTGGATTGGGTGCAGTGTTGCCATATTAATAAAAAAAGATTTCACAAAAAAATTAAAAAACTAAAATAAAATGAAATAAAATAAAATGAAATAAAATAAAATAAAATAAAATAAAATAAAATAAAATAAAAAAAATAAAATAAAATAAATTTAAATAAAATTAAATAAAATTAAATAAAATAAAATAAAATAAAATAAAATAAAATAAAATAAAATAAAATAAAATAAAATAAAATAAAATAAAATAAAATAAAATAAAATAAAATAAAATAAAATAAAATAAAATAAAATATAATAAAATAAAATAAAATAAAATAAAATAAAATAAAATAAAATAAAGTAAAATAAAATAAAATAAAATAAAATTAAATTAAATTTAAAAAAATAAAATTATATAAAAAATGCTCGGCCGGGCCGAATCTTATATACCCTTTACCATGGAACCCATTTGTCTAAATTGGCGCTATATCAAGTTATTCGGACCATAATCGCATTGAAGGTTGGAGACCATAGTAGAAGTCATTGTGTAAAATATCAGCCTATTCGTATAAGAGTAATATAAGGAGATCTGTTTTCATGGGAGCTCTATCAGGCTATAGACCGATTCAGACCATATTGCACTCTCCCCCTTATCCTAATTTTCAGACACGCCAGATCTCGGAGATGAGTGGGGTGATTCAAGAGAAAACTCCTATAGAAAACGAATTTGATATCCTAATTTGAGGCCAATGGCAATATGGGGTTCAAATAAGTGATATACAGATATATGAGAATAGAGCACGTTGCTGATATATTTTCCGGGGTGAGTGATTGGGGGACCACCCCCATCCCCAAAATACCCCTAAATCGGGCATATTTACCGACCATGTCAATGTGGAGCTTAAATGAAAGGTATTGGGAGTTAGGGCAAGAATTAATACCCACTTTCCGGACCAATTTTCTGGGGGTCTACCCCTTTCCCAAAATATCCCACAAACAGCAATTTATTACTGACCATCGCAATATGGGGCTCAAATAAAGGTATTTGGGAGTAGAATACGAATTTGATATCCAAATGTAGGACCATGTATTTAGGGCATCACCCCTTTCCCAAAACACCCCCCAAAGGGTGAAAATATGTCGACCATGCCAATATGTGTCTCAAATGAAAGGTATTTGAGATTAGATAACCTGTTTTGGAACCATGTGATTGGAGGACGCCTCATCGTGTAAACTCATTGAAAGAAGAGCACGATGCCGATTTTTTTTCACCCCCGAAAACACCCCTAAATCAGATATCATTAGAATATCGGACTGAAATATAGTATTTTAAGAATGGAGTACACCTTACATCCAAACTTAAGTTCGTAGACCAATAAATGGAAATATGGAAATATGGAATTCAGATAAAGGCACTTACATTGTTAAACTGTTAGTCAAGCGATATACTATTTTCGTAGCATGGTATTTCACAAAAAGCTCTTTAATTGTCGAAAATAAATATTCCAAGGAAATTTTTGTTCCATATAAAGTAAAAGAAGGCGCAACGGAGCGGGCCTGGGTCAGCTAGTAAGACTATAAAAAACAAAAAAAAAAAAAACAAAAATAAAAAACGAACATTAAACACAAAAAAAAGTGCCGTAAAAGTGCCGTAGAAGAATTTTATTATGGCAGCACTGGTTAATTCATACGCAAATTCATTTTAGTCTTGTCTGCCTTTTACAATGGTTGCAAATGAGACTCTCAACACGATTCGAAGGAAGGTAAGCTTGTAAGCATATTGAAATAACAAACTTTTTTGCTGTCAACATGCTTCTGTTCCCCCCGGCATGGAAAGGTATGGAATGTTGCCACTAGTTGGCGGTTACATTATCTACAAAAATAAAGTGTCGTTCCCGTCGTGGCAGTACCTATGTCAGCACTTATCGGGGATCAGTTAAACTTTTTCATTCAAAAGTGTTATTACTCTTCTCAACAGACACTTGAACACTCCATATGAGGTGCTTGGCAGGAGTGCTACGCTTTGGATACGTGTTCTGTAAGCACAGTTCACTTATTGGATTTGTTGGCTTTTTTGGCAGGATTTTTTTTCGATGGCGTTTGTGGTTAAGCGTTGGTTAATTCTAAAGTGCTTTGCAAATTTTTACTTAATGTTATTTTTAAGTGGAAGTTAGTTACTTTTTGTGTGATAACATCACAATCAGAGATTTTTTTTTTTTTTGGTGGAGTGAACAGTGATTTTCTTTGGGATTAAGGGAGAAAAAGGCGGATTACCGACAATGATTTGTGTACACTGAGAGTTTACAAATAGAGCCATAAATGGAGAAATTCAGCAGAAATCGGTTATGTATCCCCAGAGGATGGAGATAAGGGTAAAGGCAACCTGAGATAGCCCACTCGCCACAATGTTGTGTTACATAACACAAGGTTTTGGCTATATGTCAGACTAGCTAGACCGGGCCCGCTACGCTGCACTTTCTTTTGCTTTATATGGAGCAAAATTTTCCTTTGAATATTTATTTTCGACAATTAAAGAGCTTTTGGTGAAATACCATGCTACGCTTGACACACAGTTTAACACTATAAGTGCCTTTATCTGAATCCCATATGATATTTATTGGTCTACGAATTTAAGTTTGGGTGTAAGGTGAACTCCATTCTTAAAATATTTTATTTCACCCTGATATTTTCATGATGTATGATTTAGGTATTTTTGCGGGGGTTAGATGGTCCCCCAGACACTTGGCCCTGAAAAAATATCAGCATCGTGCTCTTCTCTCAAATACCATTTATTTAAACCCCATATTGCCATGGGTTTAAAGAGAGTTTACAGGATGAGGCGTTCACCAAACATGGCCCCAAAATTGGTTATCAAATTCGTTTTCTAAACTCAAATACCTTTCATTTGAGCCACATATTGGCATGGTAGAAAAATGTTTACCTTTTGAGGGGTGTTTTGGGGAAGGGGTGATACCCTTAATACATGGTCCTACATTTGGATATCAAATTCGTATTCTACTCCCAAATACCTTTATTTGAGCCCCATATTGCGTCGGTCAGTAAAAAATTGCTGTTTGTGGTGTATTTTGGGAAAGGGGTAGACCCACAGAAAATTGGTCCCGAAAGTGGGTATCAATTCTTGCTCTATTCCGAAAATACCTTTCATTTAAGCCCCACATTGACATGGTCGGTAAATATTCCCGATTTAGGAGTGTTTTGCGGATTGGGGTGGTCCTTCAAACACTAAGCCCGAAACATATATCAGAAACGTGCTCTATTCTCATATATCTATATATCATTTATTTGAACCCCATATTGCCATTGGCCTCAAAATTGGTTGTGAAATTGGTTTTCTAATCTCATATAAACGCCTTATTGCAAAAGTCAGCAAATATGTCCGATTCAGGGTATTGGCCCTAAAAACTATGAACATTTAGTTCCACTCTCTTTAAAACCCAAATTGTCTAGGTGAGCAAATACGTCCTATTTGGGGGTTGTTATGGTGGTGGAACATCCCCTAGACAGTTGGTACCTTATGTGTATATCAGATCTTCCAAATAACTTCAATTTGGTCTACTTCCAAATACCTTTAATTTGAGCCCCATATTTCTATAGTCGGCAAACATGACCGGCTTGGGGGTGTTTTGGGGGATGGGCGGCCACTCAGTGAGTTGGCCTTGAAAATGTATACCGGATTTGTGTTCTACTCTAAAAACCCTCTTATTTGAGCCTCATATTGAAATAGTCAGCAATAGTGGCGTATTTGGATATCAGATTCGCATTCTACGCTCAAACACCTTTATTTAAGCTCCATATTTCCATGGTCAGTAAATTAGTCTTGTTTGGGGGGTGTTTTGGGCAAGGGGTCCACCCCCCAGAAACGTGGTCCCATATTTTGATATCAGATTCGTATTCTACTCGCAAATACCTTTCATTTGAGTCCCATATTGCCATAATCGGTAAATATGTCCGATTTAGGGGTGTTTTGGGGGTTGGGTGGTATTATGGGGGTGGGGTGGCCCCATATACACTTTTGTCGAATATTGATATCAGATTCGTACTTAACTCCCAAAGACCTCTCATTTGAGCCCCATATGGCTATGGTCGTAAATTTGTCCCCTTTGGCGAATGTTTTTGGGGAGAGGCGGCCCCCCAAACACTTGGTCCCATATTTGGATATCAGATTCGTGTTCTACACTCAAATACCTTTTATTTAAGCTGCATATTCCCATGGTCAGTAAATAAGTCCTGTTTGGGGGGTGTTTTGGGGAAGGGTAGGATCCCCAGTTGTTTGGTCCTACATTTGGATATTAGATCCGACTTCTACTCGCAAATACCTTTCATTTGAGTCCCATATTGTCATGGTCGGTAAATATGTCCGATTTAGGGGTGTTTTGGGGCAGTTCCCCTAGCACTTGGTCCGACAATTGGATATCAGATTCGTTTTCTTATCCTAAATACCTTTCATTTGAGTCCCATATTGTCGTGATTAGTCTAAATATAAGTTTGGTAGTTTTTAGGATGGGGCGGCCCCCCTAGGTACCCCATCCGAAATTTGGATACCAAATTTTTATTTTTAGGGGACTGTATGAGAGCACACAAAATTTCGCTTAAATCGCACCACCGATCTCCGAGATCTGGCGTATCTAAAAATAAGGGTAAGGGGGAGGGTCCGCTACCCCTTCAGTTATTAAAAATGTAGTGTCCTATCTTCACCACGGGATAATTATGCACCATCTGTGAAATTTTCAAGAAAATCGGTTCCGCCGTTTCTGAGTCTATAAGGAATACACAAATAAACAAACAAACACAAATTGACTTTTACATATAAGAATAGGTTCGGAATTGACCCATAGACACTTTTCCCGAACATTGATATCAGATTCGTGCTTTACTTCCAAAGACCTTTCCTTTGAGTCCCATATTGCTATGGTCGTAAATTTGTCTTCTTTGGGGTATGTTCTCGGGGATGGGCGGCCCCCCAAACACGTGGTCCCACATTTGGATATCAGATACGTATTCTACACTCAAATACCTTTTATTTAAGCCCTATATTCCGTATTCTACACTCAAATACCTTTTATTTAAGCCCCATATTCCCATGGTCAGTAAATTAGTCCTGTTTGTGGGGTGTTTTGGGGAAGGGGTGGACCCCCGAAACATGGTCCCACATTTGGATATAAGATTCGTATTCTACTCGCTAATACCTTTCATTTGAGTCCCATATTGTCATGGTCGGTAAATATGTCCGATTTAAGGGTGTTTTGGGGCTTGGGGTGGCCCCCCTAATACTTGGTCCGACAATTGGATATCAAATTTGTTTTCTTATCCTAAATACCTTTCATTTATGTCCCATATTGTCGTGATTGGTCTAAATAATATTTTTGGTATTTATTAGGGAGGGGCGTCCCCCCTAGGTACCGCATCCAAAATTTGGATACCAAATTTTTATTTTTATTTTTAGGGTACTGCATGAGAGTACACAAAATTTCGCTTAAATCGCACCAAACATCTCCGAGATCTGGCGTTTCTAAAAATTAGGGTAAGGGGGAGGGTCCGCTCCCCTTCACATAGCAAAAAATGTAGTAGCATATTTTCAACACGGGATCATTATGCACCATTTGTGAATTTCAAGAAAATCGTTTCAGCCGTTTCAGAGCCTGTAAGGAACACACAAACAAACACAAATTGATTTTTATATATATTGGGTTGCCCAAAAAGTAATTGCGGATTTTTCATATAGTCGGCGTTGACAAATTTTTTCACAGCTTGTGACTCTGTAATTGCATTCTTTCTTCTGTCAGTTATCAACTGTTACTTTTAGCTTGCTTTAGAAAAAAAAGTGTAAAAAAAGTATATTTAATTAAAGTTCATTCTAAGTTTTATTAAAAATGCATTTACTTTCTTTTAAAAAATCCGCAATTACTTTTTGGGCAACCCAATTTAAGGTAAGTTCGAAAATGGTCCTATATAGTCACTCAATTTTTAAGCAAACCACCGAAATCTCATTAACCACTGTTCAATTTAGTTAGGCAAACATAGCCAAAAGGTGTTTGCATAACAGAAGGATGAAAAGGATATGCAAACTACACTGTAATGCCATACTGATGCAAGGATGAAAATAGGATATAAAATGCTTTTAGTTAATTTGTTTACACAGGAGAAAGTTTGATTATGAATAACCATCAGTATGAAGTTGAAGTTGAATCTTAAGCCGACACAACCCAGGAGATGGAACTTGAAAATATATGCGTAAGGTACGCCATTAAAGCAATCCACCAACTTAAAGCACAAATCTGTCTGTTCTGTTTATCTTAAGCATCATTTTTGGTTATTAATCACCGAAAGTAATTGTGTTGTTTTCTTGGCTTACGTCGGAGACATTCGTTTTGCGAAAATCTTGAAATGCAATTTTCTCATTGGACCTTTGCCAAATTACTTTCCAAGGTATTTGCTATGTGAGTATGATATGGAGCTAGCATAAACATACAAACATACATACACATAAGCTTAGCTGTAGACAGACAGACAGACAGTTAAATATACGGGCAGTCACTCAAAATGATTGATGAACTCATTTTTTGTTACTCTCTACTACTCCTTCGTCCTTTCTTGCAAAGAAAACCCCATTGTGTGATGTATGTTTGCTTGTCTGAGATGGTGTTCTTTTAAAGTGTAAAAGTCTTTTAGCAGAATGGGATGTTGTTTTATTAAAAGCTGGCATTTAAGGCATCCCGCCAATAATGTTTTATAGGCATAAAACATTTCATCATCAGTATTGTTAAAATTTGCTTTTACGATATTAAGAAATGAGAATAGTTGAATGAAAAAATTTGGTAAAGTTAATAAAACAAAAGCAGATTCATAAGGGAACATATAATTTAATCAGCTATAGTTCTTTAACTTTCCAACGCAGATTGAAGAACGTGGCGCCCAAAAAAATTTGTCACTGATATGTTTTTGTCGACGATTGTTGACGCATTCTTTGAGCTATCAAAATTTTCGTCCTCTTCAAATCTATGGAACTTAATAAAGTCTAAACGGTCGAGCTACAAGCTGCGCTTGACAGATTGGCTCCCTAGACTAGAGAGCTAAACTTTGCTTGTCTCAATATCTCATTTTTAGTCATACACTGACTACATACTGCAATTGCCAGACCATTGTTGCTATATGGTATTGTGGTATGGTGGACAGCGCCTCAAAAGTCCACCTTCAGTTCAATACTGAGCGGGACCAAACAGATCTCTTCAAATCTTTAGAACTTAATAAAGTCTAAACGGTCGAGCTACAAGCTGCGCTTGACAGACTGGCTCCCTAGCCTAGGGAGATAAACTTTGCTTGCATCATTATCTCATTTTTAGAAGTTTAAATCGTGTGTCATAAACTGGCTGCATACTGCAATTGCCAGACCATTGTTGCTATATGGTATTGTGGTATGGTGGACAGGGCCTCAAAAGTCCACTTTCAGTTCAATACTGAGCGGGACCAAAAAAAGGCTTGTTTGAATTAAATTCTACACTATATGGGTCTAGAAATTTTGGTTTGACAAATCACAGCGGCTACCGCCGTGGGGGCAATGAAGCTTTTTCTTTGGTCTAGCTGCCGCTTTGGGCACTTACAAACTGGTGGATTGAGCGACTCCAATGTTCCGACAGAAGTGCCATGAGATCACCTGTAGAGCGATTTCTGCGGAACCCATACTGTTGGTCGCTAAAAGGCCATTAGACTCTAAATACCTAACAAGATGGTGATTAACCATGTTCTCCATGACCTTGGAGAGAGCGGAGCATATCGCAACGCAGCGGGGCCCGCAGCTAGTTTTGTATAAATAACCCATAACCCATTAAATTTCCATGTTACAGATTTTTGTTTGTAAATATCGTAGACAGTTTATTATTGAAAAATGGTGGTGGGTACCCAAAGTTCGACCCGGCCGAACTTTTTATTTTTTTATTTAATTTTCCTGTAGCATATACCAAAAGTTAAAACATTTCACATTTCTTCAAAGGATTCATAGAGCTTCCAATCTGGCAGCGGAATTGATTGGCGAATTCAGCAAAATTTGTCAAAGGCACAATAACTCGAAAATCATCGGGCACAGTATTTTCAGTTGTGGCATAATCATCGAAGAAATCCAAGCTGGTGCTGCAACGCGTTTGGCCATAGGCTATAAAGAACAGTTGTCGGTTGTTATAATCGAGATTGGGCAATGATTCCTGAGATTCTTGAACAGAACATGACTCAAGCCATTGCTGATAGGCTCGGTAGGCCAAACCTAAGGCTCCATTATCGGCAATATTTTCCTGCTGTGAACTTAGTACAGGAAGTGCCTCGCCTTGATAATTATATTGGGCATATTGTTGGGCAAAACAATTGGCGCTTGTATTAAAATGGGCTATGGTGGCATTGTTCCACCAATTCAATTCATTGCCATGTTTATCATAACTGTGGCCATCTTCATCAAAGCCATGTATCAATTGATGGGCTATAAAAATGCCCAAGGTGCCAAAACGCAAGGCCATGGGATAGTATTGAGACCACATGAAGTTGGGCTTTAGCAACGAGGCTGGTACTATGATTTTATTTTCCCAGGGATAATAAATGGGATAGAAGGTCCTATAAAAATTAGCATCATAAGCACCATGATTTCCATCTTGCCTACTCAAAAGGGCATTCATTTGGAGTATGGCCTTGAGATTGTCTATAAAATCATTGGCATTGACATTCAGACTCTTTAAGTCCTCTGTAAAGTCGGTATTCCTGAATGAACGTATCTCCAAATTCATGGCTTCAAGTTTTTCCAAGGCGAACTTCTGAGCATTCATCTCCAGCCAATGGTGTTTACCAGCCTCCAAATCTTTGAGGAACATAGATTTGATCGAATGCCACATACCTTGTATTGATTCTTCCACCTCTTTGGTCAAATATTTGCCATTGTGAATAACTCGGATATTTTTGGAGAAATATTTATGGGTCTTTGGCAGACAGGATTCATGAGCATATGAGGGGTCAATCATAAAGTGTTTCAGGAGATTATAGAACACAAAATTTGCCATAGTTCGTTTAGAGGTATTCTCCAAAACTGCTTGAAGTCTTTCGGGTATATAATCCAAAGCATCGTAGATATCACCCTCTGGTATGAAGCCCAAGGAGATATTTAAAAATTTCTCAACTTGTAGCAAATGTTGGTACTTCTCCTCCATGGCCTGCATATTGAGAAGCCTGCCTCTTCTTCTCTCAGTGGCATTGACCAATGCAGTCTCAAAATCAAATAACTCTTTGGCAATTTCTTCAGAATGATTTGCCTCTAGACCCAAGAATTTTCTCAAATGAAAGGATATGTGTTCTTGATAGGTGGCTCTGCCTTTTTGATGCTCCTTCTCAAAGTACAAGGATCTGGCGCCCAGGCCAAAGGGTGGGGTAAGCAAGCGTAAATTAGTTTTCTCACCGTGATATTTCATTTTATAGGCCATTATTAGACTAATGTCATATTTGAAAGAAATCTCTGCCACTGTTTTCACCCAATCGAAATTGCTTTCATTCCATATGTGACCCTCCAAGGCAGGCATTTCCCCAAATTCAGCTACAATATCCAAGAGTTTCCCTTGGTAGGCTTTAAAATCGGCTTTCACATTTACACAGGATTGAAAGAAATGTTTAATTTTCAAATCAACTTCCATATCCGAGGCTTCATCCTTGGATAGAATGGCTATAATCTCCTTATCCATTTCGGTTTTCAAACGATGTTGGGCACTCTTCTCATACAGCGAGGATTTCAAGCCATTAAAACTGCCACACACAAAATGATAGAAATTTTCACATGGATCCACTGAGTTATTCAAAAAATTCTCTATATCTGCCGACTTTGCTTCACGTACAACATCATGCAAATGTGAATTGGAAATGTTGTATGCAACACTGCATGGCTTGAATGATGCATCTGGAGTAGTTAATGGGGAGCCGAGAACCACTACGCTCACTATTATTATTGAAATGATCAAATTTAAAATTCTTTTAAATAAGCAGAGATTTTTGTTGCCCCCCATCTCAGATCAGGGAGATTAACGAACTATTTGAATGTTGTCCAAATATTATGGAACTGATATTTCCAAATACACTAAGCAACCAAAAATTTTACTGTCAACTAAAGGCATATCCACAAATCCAAGGGTCTTACTCGCATTCAAAAATTTGAAGCCAAAAATATGAAACATGGTGTAGTGGCGAGAGGTTATCTTTAATCGAAGAAAAAACGCTACAAACTACGAAAAAAAGTCTAGCAGATAAAGACGTTTCGCCGTCCTATGTCATATGTGAACATATGACAACTACAACCACATTGATGGTAAACAAAACTTCTCTGGGCATTATATTTAACCCATTGAGGGCTAACCGTTTGGCCATAGATTTTTATAACTTTGAAAGTTTTTTTTGTAAAACTCAAAAAGATAAGATATAGACCCAAAGTTTAGTTTACTCAGAACCATTTCCAAATTCGATATGCACATAACCATATTTTAATACCCTCCACCATAGGATGGGGGTATACTGATTTCGTCATTCTGTTTGTAACTCCTCGAAATATTCGTCTAAGACCCCATAAAGTTTATATACTCTTGATTGTCATAACATTTTGTGTCAAACTAGATATGTCCGTCCGTCCGTTCGTCTGTCCGTCCGTCCATCTGTCTAAAGTACGCCAGCTTGTTGGTTAGCGGCTTGTAATTTTCCAGAAATATTTTACATAAGCGTAGGGCGGTTGGCTGCAAACACAAAAAATGGCAGCGGCATACTCCACTCGACTGACACAACTGCTTGATGAAAGCACTCCTTGTTCCGATGATATAGTGGCGCAGTGGCAAACTGTTGCCCACTCCATGGAGAATGCCGCGAAATCCGTACTTGGGTACCGGAAGCCTCCTCCAAGAAACCCATGGTACGACCAAGAGTGTCGAGATGCTACTGAAACCAAGTACGCGGCATATAGAGCAACCCTGCAATCAGTAGCCACCAGATGAAGGCAGGTATCGGGAGAAAAGGAGAGAGGAGAAACGTCTATTCCGCAGAAAGCAAAAAGGAAATGGAAAGACGTGAGTGTGAGCGAATTGAGATGAATAGGAGTCAGAAAGAAGTACGGAAATTCTACCAAAGAATTAAACATCAAACCGATGGCTTTGGTGCAGGCACATCTTCCTACAGAGACAAGGAAGGAAATCTGGTAACTGACACCGATAACATGCTGAGGATATGGAAAGAACATTTTACCCAACTGCTAGTGTCCGATGTTGGCGACGAAGAGGATACCGCAGAACCAATCCCTGATGATGGTATAGAATGTTTACCTCCTAGTCAGAATAAGGTCCAAGTAACAGTGATCCGACTAAAGAACAACAAGGCAGCAGGAGCCGACGGGTTACCCGCTGAACGATTTAAGACCTGAGGCGAGACGCTGATAAGGCGAATGCATCAGCTTATCTGCGCAATCTGGCTAGAAGAACGCATACCCCATGTTTACCACCTAGTCAGAATAAGGTCCAAGTAGCAGTGACCCGACTAAATAACAACAAGGCAGCAGGAGCCGACGGGTTACCCCCTGAACTATTTAAGACCTGTGGCGAGACGCTGATAAGGCGAATGCATCAGCTTATCTGCGCAATCTGGCTAGAAGAACGCATACCCCATGTCCGGTACACAAGAAAGGAGACAAGACGGAGTGTGCCAACTACAGAGGAATAAGTCTCCTTCCCAGTCGTCTCGAGCATACTGTGTGAAAGATTAAAACCTTAAGTCAATGAGATAATTGGGCCCTATGAATGCGGTTTTAGACCTGGTAAATCCACCCTAGACCAGATATTCACACTGCGCCAAATCCTGGAAAAGACCCGAGAAGGACAAATCAGCACCTACCATCTCTTTGTTGACTACAAAGCCGCCTTCAATACTCCTTTACGATCAAAGCCATTTCAAGCCATGTCCGAACTGGCAAACAGATGCTACTTTGGACTAAGTAAGCAGTTTAGAAACAAGGCTACCTCTCGACAGACGAAGATTACACTTTACAAGACACTGATACTACCCGTGCTGTTATATAGTTCTGAAGCATGGGTACTTGTGAAAGCAGATGAGTCAGTACTTGGAGTGTTTGAGAGAAAGATTCTTCGTAAAATATATGGAGCAGTTTGCGTTAATGGAGAATATAGGCGACGTATGAACCACGAGCTGTATGAGCTTTATGACGACGATGGCCTGGTTACACTTATCAAAATACAACGGCTGCGTTGGCTAGGTCCTGTTGTCAGAATGAATGAAGAAGCTCCAGCAAAGAAGTCTTTTGAAGGCAAACACGGTGGTACACGCAAACCGGGAAGACCAAAAGCCCGATGGAAAGATCAAGTGGTGGGAGACACCTTGAAACTTGGTGTCAGAGATTTTAGAATGAGCGCAGAAGATCGAGGCGCTTAGAACGCTATTCTACGTTCGGCTAATGGAACACACATTCTGTCATAGCCAATTAAAGTAAAAGTAAAGTTAAGACCTACCATGGGGGAATAATTGTGGCAGCGATAAAAAATGTCTATGACTTTTAAGATGTTGGCATCGGATACCGATTTGGCCGAGCCAAATCTTACGTGCACCATGGATCACCTTTGTCAAACAAAGGATAATGAATAAGAATTGACATATCAAATTATTCGTATCAAACTTGGTTTGGAGGTAAAAGTCATTATGCAACATTTCATCGCTTCGGGCCACACCTGGCACGTATGTGGGAGGCCAGAGGAGCAGTCACGGTTCAAAATTTCAGACAAATCGGATGAAAACTGATCCTTCGTCTATATGACAACTATATCCAAATATGATCCTATTTGGACCACATTGGTGCAGGGATCTACCAAAATGCTCTGTGCCAAATTCCATCGAAATCGGATCAAAAATGCTCCTCTTATGGCAGCTATATGCAAATATGATCCAATCTGGACCACATTCAACAATTAGATCAAGAATCTACGAACGGAATGACTTCATTCTAAGGTGCAGGTATAATAAGAGTTGATCATACCATGGGGGAATAATTGTGGTGACGATACCAAACTTCTATGACTTTGAAAAGATTGGTTTCGGATACCTAAGAAGTCAGTTGAGGTCTACTGTTGGCAGCAGCACAGTCGTGGATGAAAGAAACTGTGGTATTGCCTGAGTCTGCTAGTACAAGCTACATGGATAGATCAACCTTAGAGGCCATTCCCTTCTCTGGGCGTCTACATTAAGGACCCAGAGTGACTTCTGATTTCGGCTACCTGGCTAACATGGTCCTGCAGGGCGAAATTTTGGTGATGATGGAATGAAATGCATAAGGTAGTGCTGTAGTAACGCAAGATAGTCGAATGTGGTTATATTAACGTACATTGCAAATACAAATTTGCCCATGAACATTCCACTAAGGAACTGGGGCCAACTTCTCACATAGCACTGAGTGCTGTCCAATTCAAATTATAAGCACCATGATAAGGGGCCTGCTTTTTAAAGCCGAGTCCGAACGGCTTGCTGTGGTGCGTTAACTCTTTGGGGGGGAAGTTTTAACATGGCATAGTGCCCCACAGATGTCGCCAGCATTAGGAGGTGATAAGTATGACTGAAAATTTGTTCTATGTTCTCGCCAGGATTCGAACCCAAGCGTTCAGCGTCATAAGCGGACATGCTAAACTCTGAGCCACGGTGGCCTCAGGACATTATGTTGGCTATTATTACAGACATTAAGTTAGCTATTATTGAGCCGGTTGGTAATCTCATGGATGGTCTTGAAGCGTAAGAAGCAAATTATCATCTTCTCTGAGAAAGTCAGTCTCCGCATCGTTTGATAGCCGGGTCACATCTGAAGGTACCAGAAGACACCAGAAGGTACCAGAAGACTACTACCAATGAATCTTGGGAACCCGAATCTTGGGAACCCACCACCATAGATTCTGTTAAAATATGAGAGATATATCTGGTTAAAGATCGATTTGGACCGTACTTAGCACAGTGTTTGAGAGACATAACAGGACACTTTATGCTAAATTTCAGCCAAATCGGATACAAATCGCGGCTTGAAAGGGTTCCAGAAGTCAAATCGCCAGATCGGTTTATTTGGGAGCTATATTAGGTTATAGACCGATTTGGACCGTACTTGGCACAGATGTTGGAAATCATAACAAAACTCTACGTACAAAATTTAGGGCAAAACGGATGAAAACTTTGGCTTCCAGCGGGTCAAGAAGTCAAATCGGGAGGTTGCCTTATATGGGATCTATATCAGGTCATAGGCCAATTAAGACCGTACTTGGCAAAGTTGTTGAAAATCATAAAATCATAATCATAAAAATTTACATACAAAATTTCAGACAAATCGGATGAAAACTTTGGCGTCTAGGGGCTCAAGGAGTCAAATCCGAAGAATGGTTTATATGGGAGCTATATCAGGTTATAGACCGATTCGGACCGTACCTAGCACAGTTGTTGGAAGTCATTATAGAACACTACATGCAAAATTTCAGCCAAATTGGATGACAATTGAGGCTTCCAGCGGGTCAAGAAGTCAAATCGGGAGATAGGTTTATATGGGAGCTATATCAGGTTATAGACCGATTTGGACCGTACTTGGCACAGTTGTTGGAAGTCACAACAGAACACTATGAGCAGAATTTCAGCCAAGTCGGACAACAATTGCGGCTTCCAGGGACTCAGGAAATCAAATCGAGAGATCGGTTTATGTGGGAGCTACATCCAAATCTGAACCCATATGACCCATTTTCAATCCCCAACGACCTACATCAATGTTAAGTACCTGTGCAAAATTTCAAGGGGCTGGCTTTACGCATTCAACAGCTATCGTGATTTTGACAGACGGACGGACATGGCTAATCAGATGAAAATTGAGGCTTCCGCGGACTCAAGAAGTTAAATCGGGAGATCGGTTTATATGACAGCTACATCGAAATCTAAACCGATACGACCCATTTGCAACCCCTAACGACCTACATCAATGTTAAGTATCTGTGCAAAATTTCAAGAGGTTAGCTTTACGCATTCGACAGCTATCGTGATTTTGACAGATGGACGGACGGACATGGATAGTCCGATTCAGAATGGCGAGACGATCAAGAATGTAATGGGTTGCCCAAAAAGTAATTGCGGATTTTTTAAAAGAAAGTAAATGCATTTTTAATAAAGCTGCAATTACTTTTTGGGCAACCCAATATATACTTAATGCGTTCCTAGATCCATATTTCGAGATGTTACAAACGGAATGACTAGATTAGTATACCCCCAACCTATGGTGGTGGGTATAAATACCTACATCAACAAAAGCAACCATCCCCCATTGGAGTTAAATCCTTTAAACAATTTAGTTGTTATAAACATTTCTATACTTTATGGTCGTTGTTATCAAATTTTCAACATGAATGATTTGTATTGTTGAACATTGCAAAACAAAACGTAAATACGTACGCCTTTACCAAAATCCATGGCTTTGTCATTTTAGTTTAGGAGACTCTCTCTTTTCTTTTTATTCCAAACACAAAATATTGTGAAAAATATAATAAAAGATTTAAAATATTTATACCCTCAAACCTCCTTTCCACATCACACAAACGCTGTTTAGGACACGTTGATATTTATTTTAAAAAGTCCATAGAAAATCAGGCAACAAAAGCCATTGTGTGGACGACCACGACCACCTTCACATCAAATCAAAAAAATTGCTGGAAAAAAGTGAACAATCAGCAAATATCATATGTGGCAGCAGCAAAACACGGCCATAAAAATAGCAGCACTGCACAATGGGATGGAGGTGATCAAGTTGACAAAAGAAACTTTTTTACACTACAGCTGTGGTACAGTTGTTATGACTTTGTCAATTGGTGTATTAAACCTAAAGGGAGCAAAATGGCTCAGAATTATTTGTTTTTTAAAATTTTGCTGTCCGTCCGTCTGTCTGTCTTTCCGTATGTCTGCCTGTGCGAACTTACTCGATAGATTAAGAAGAAATTGAAGATCACCTCCTCTGCGTGCTTTCAAAAAATATTGAAGACGATAATTATTCCCGTACCAGCTCGATTTTCGAGAGGGAAAGAGCACAATGAATTTTTAGATCCATGTGCAGGATGGTATGAGCGGATCAAGTGCCGAATATATGTCCTTCATTGACACCAAAGACGAATTTAATGGATTAGGCGATAAAGATTGTCGGGAACTTTATCTCTGGGGTAGCTACTTTTATGATTGGGCGCCCGGTAGCCGAGTTGGAAGCGTGCTTGGATTAGCAGTGCAGGGGTCGTGTGTTCGATTTCCGCCAGTAGCCTTGATTTGTCGCCACTGTGGTATCACAATGGAATTAAAATAGTCTAAGTGAGTCTGTAAAGGACTGCCACTCTTACCTAACCTAACCGAACCTTCTTTTATGATAGGAGAACTTGCGCGACTTGTGGTGGTGTTGACTAAAGGACATATTGTCTCGGGCCCCTGTCTAGCATCCTGCGGAACCCAACGGACTTGTTCAAAAACCTTCTTCTGACAACAATGCCCCCCTATGAACTTTGAGAATTTTAAGCCCCATGGTACTTCGACACAGTATCACCACACACACACACACACATTGTCAAATTCAAAGTTCACATAAAAGTCCACAGCCGCATATCACCGTCCAAACCACCCGCAGTCATCACCGCCGCTATTCATAGTGGTCCATGTGTGCCTTTTACTATTTATGTGCATCTGGGTGTGCATGCGGTTAGCTTGGTGTCCTTTTTCTAGATAATATTTGTAATACGTTTTTTTTTTCGTTTTGCCCCTGGTTTCTATTGTTCGAAGCTTAGAATCCTGTCAGTAACATACAAAAACTCCTGTTGTGTACGGTGATGATGATGATTTTTATGCTTTTATTTCAATGTTTTATTTGCTCCTTTCAACTTTGCATGAATAGCCGAAAGGCTTTAAAGGCAAAATGCTGATACTAATGACACACATGTGAGTGTGTGTGTGTGTGAATGCTGTGGAAGTCAGTCTACTTTGTATTCATACAACAAGATAGCTTTATGGGTCCATTCTCCATAAACACTGCGGACACCTGTGACCTGGAAAATTTTGTGATGTTCATACATGACTCTTGAACTTTATGATTATGTAGCTGGACTGGGCCCGCTCTGCTGCGCTTTCTTTAACTCTCAAATATCTTTTTCATTAGGTTAGAATAAAAAGAGGCTTTAGATATTAATCTGACCCATGCCACTATAGACATACAACTAAACCAGTAATCGGCTTGTTGTGCGCTCTAAAAACTAACAAGTAACAGCGTGCCAAGTTCGGGCGGGCCGAATCTTATATACCCTCCACCATGGTCGCATCTGTCGATTTCTTTGCGCAGTATCTGTTTTTAGGCAAACAAAGTATAATGAATAAGCGCGGAGGAGCAGCTATATCAAGTTATAGTCCGATTCGGGGATCAAGAAGCGAAACCGGGAGGTCGGTTTATATGGGAGCTGTGTCAAGCTATAGATCGATTCTGACCATATTGCACACGCATGTAGAAGGCCATGGGAGGAGCCGTTGTAAAAAAATTGTGCCAAATCGGGTGAGAATTGCGCTCTCTAGAGGGTCAAGAAGTCAAGACCCAAGATCGGTTTATATGGGAGCTATATCAGGTTATGTAGCGATTTGAACCATACTTAGCACAGTTATTGGAAGTGATTTCAAAACATTATGTGCGAAATTTCAGTCCAATCGGAAGATAATTGCGCCCTCTAGAGACTCAAGAAGTCAAGACCCAAGATCGGTTTATATGGCAGCTATATCAAAGCATGGACCGATTAGGACCATACTACTCACAGTAGTTGAAAGTGATATCAAAACACTATGTGCGAAATTTCAGTCAAATCGGACGCTCTCTAGAGGGTCAAGAAGTCAAGACCCAAGATCGGTTTATATGGCAGCTATATCAGGTTATATAGCGATTTGAACCATACTTAGTACAGTTACTGGAAGTGATTTAAAAACATTATGTGCGAAATTTCAGTCAAATTGAACGAGAATTGCGCCCTCTAAAGGCTTAAGAAGTCAAGACCCAAGATCGGTTTATATGGCAGCTATATCAAAACATGGACCGATTTGACCCATTTACAATCCCAACCAACCTTAGTGTAGGTAAGAAGTATTTGTGCAAAATTTCAAGCAGCTAGCTCTACTCCTTCAAAAGTTAGCGTGCTTTCGACAGACAGACGAACGGACGGACAGATGGACGGACATGGCTAGTTCGACTTAAAATGTTACGACGATCAAGAATATATATACTTTATGAGGTCTTAGAAGCATATTTCGAGGTGTTATAAACAGAATGACGAAATTAGCATACCCCCATCTAATGGTGGAGGCTTTAAAAAGTAACCTCGAAGAAGAAAATTTTAATTTCTAGTAAATGCTTCAACGTCTCATCATCTTCCCTACATGCCCTACACATGCTATCACTTGCCGCACCGATTTTACATAAGTAAGCTCGTAGTCCTATGTTTCCCGTTATGACACCAAAAGCTATACTGACCTTCTTCTAACTTCCTTTTAGTAACAGCCTTGTCCTCTCACGATCCGGATCACCCCATAAGATTTTCGCCGTCATACCGACTATTTCGCTGTTCCACAGTGTTACATGCTAGTTTGTCGCCGACGCCCTTAAATCGGACTGCGTCTACCCGAAAGGTTTCGGGTTAACCAAGTTTATCGACGGCAGACCTCTGGCCTTCACCGCCGAAACGTCTGCACTTTCATTCCCCCTTACTCCGTTATGGCCCGGCAACCAAACGATGAGGATTGTGCCATCCTCAGAGAAGGCTTTCATCTCCTTCTTACACTCCTTGGATGCAAAAAATTTCGAACGAATTGCATCACCAATGTTGGTTTTAAAAATTATGGTAATTGGAAGCGGTTTTTAGGGGAGCGATGGCAGCTCAGATATTTCAACTCAAATATGGGTATGAAATTCGTGCAACACTCCGAAATCCCTTTAATTTGAGCCCCATATTGTCATGGTCGGTAAATATAAACCGTTTGGAGGGAGTTTTTTTGGGGCTGGGGCGGCCACCGGTGCTTTGCCCTGAAAATAGAAATCAAATACGTTCTTTACCCCCAAATACCGTTGATTTGAGCTCCGATTTGCCATAGTCGGATATGAAGTTCAGTTTAGGGTGTGACGCCGTAAAGCACCCCCTAAACTGAACTTCATATCCCCCCGAGCAATTGGCTCCAAAATTGGATATCAAATTCGTTTTCTACTCTCAAATACCTTTCATTTGATTCCCATATTGTCATAATGGGTCAATTAACCTATATGACGCCACCTGGACTTGAACACAAATTCATATTCGTAATCTACTCCCAAATACCTATCATTTGAGTCCCATCTAGCAACGGTCGGCTGATATTCCCATTTGGGGATATTTAGGGGTGGGGCGACCTCCTATTACTTGGACCTAATTTATATTTTATGCCATAATTGTAATGTACTGCCGGATACTTTTCATTTGAGTACCATATTGATAGGAACGTCGAATATATCTGTTAGAGGAGGTTTGGATGTGGGCTCGCTGGGTACTTGGACCCAAAATTTAATACGATATTCATTTTCTAGTCTCCAATACCTTTCATTTGAAACCCATATTGTGCCTTTCACTCCACTTTTGGTTTTTGGTGGCATTTTTGGAGTAAGGGGGAAGGACCATCTCATACGATATCTAAAAATTTAATAGACTATGTTTTCTTCCAGATAAACTTACACAATCTGTGAAAATTAAAAAAAAACACTGGTTCAGCCATATTTGGTTCCATGGAACAAACAAGCAAACTGAGCCTCATATAGTCATGGTGAGTCGTTTGCCCATTTGGTACGTTTTTGGGGGTGGGGTGACCCCCTACACTTCGTTCTGATTTTGTATGCCGGATTCATAACCTACTCCCGAATACCTCTCATTTGAATCCCATATTGATATGGTCGTTTAATTTGTCTGGTTTTAGAAGTTTTGGAGTTAGGGCACCTTCCTGGGTACTTGTACCCAATTATTAATATCATATTCGCATTCTACCCATTAATACCTTTCATTTGATATCCATATCGCCCTTATCGGTCCACTTTTGATTTTGTGTATTGTTTTTGGGGTAACGGGGGAGGGTCCGCTCCTTTTCGATATCAACAAATTATAAACCCTATTCCATCTTCCTGACTATATTCGTAATCTACTCCTGAAAACCTTTCATTTGAGTACCATATTGTAGTACTCGCCCAATACTCATCCGCCCCAATCCCAAAAAACCCCCTAAAATAGGTTTTAGGGGTTTTCTGGGATTGGGGCGGCCCCCCTGTTACTAGCACCCAATTTTTAATATGAAATTAATACTCTACTTCTGAATACCTTTCATTTGAGTCCCATATTGCCCGTATCGGTTCGCTAATGACTTTGGGTAGTACTTTTGGGATAAGGGGGAGAGTCCGCTCCCCCTCCAATATCAAAAAAATATATAGCCTATGTTTCCTGCACAATTTGTGAAAATTTCAAGATAATTTGAAACTATCTGAACCTCAAAGAGGTTAATTTTTAATCACCTCGAAAGACTAAATACTTTGAAATTTTCAAATTTTTGTTGAAAATCGGCCAAATTTTCGAATTTTTCACATGGAAAACTTCAAATGGCCATACCCCTCAACTAATCCTCGTAGAGCAAAAGCAAGGTTAATTCGTGATCACTTCCAAAAACTCAATATTTTTATGAAAATCCTCCAAATTTGAATCTTTCACTTGGAAGGATGCAATCGGTCATATCTCCTTACCTAAGCCTCGTAGAACAAAAGTAAGGTTAATTGGTGACCACTTTTAAAAATTCAAAATTTTTATGAAATTTGGCCAAAAAAATATTTTTTCATTTGGTAAACTTACAATGGCCATATCTCCTTAAATAAGCCTCGTGAAGCAAGACTAAGGTTAAATCGTGATCACTTCTAAAAATTGGAAATTTTTTTTTTGATCTATCTTCTTAACTAAGCCTCGTAGAGCAAATGTAAGGTTAATTGGTGACCACTTCCAAAAGTTCAAAATTTTGATAAAAATCGGTCAAAAACTGAATTTTTCACTTGGAAAACTTCAAATGTCCATATCTTCTTTACGAAGCCTCGTATAGCAAAACTAAGGTTAATTCGTGATCACTTCCAAAAATTCAAAATTTTGATGAAATCGGCCAAAAAAATTAATTTTACATTTTGAAAACTTCAAATGGCTATATCTCTTTAACTAAGCAAATTCAAAATTTTGATGATATCGCCCAAAAAAAAATTATTTTTCACTTGGAAAACTTCAAATGGCTGTATCTACTTAACTAAGCCTCGTAGAGCTAAAGTTAGGTTAATTCGTGATCACTTTCAAAAATTCAGCATTTCTATGAAAATCGCCCAAATTTTCAATTTTTCACTTGGAAAACTTCAAATGCCTGTATCTACTTAACTAAGCCTCGTAGAGCTAAAGTAAGGTTAATTCGTGATCACTTCCAAAAATTCAAAATTTTTATGAAAATCGCCCAAAAAATGAATTTTTCACTTGGAAAACTTTTAATGGCTGTATCTACTTAACTAAGCCTCGTACAGCAAGAGCAAGGTTAATTCGTGACCACTTCCAGAAATTAAAAGTTTTAAGGAAATTGGGCAATTTTTTTTATTTTTCACTTGGCAATTTTGCAATGGCCATATCTCCTTAACTAAGCCTCGTAAAGCAAAACTAAAATTAACTAGTGATCACTTCCAAAAATTTAAAAATTTAATGAAATCGGCCAAAAAATTAAGTTTCCATCTGAAAAAAATGGCCATATCTCGTAAACTAAGCCTCGTAGAGCAAAAGAAAGTTAATTTGTGATCATTTCAAAAAATTCAAAGTTTAATGAAATCGGCAAAAAAATAATTTTTCACTTGGCAAATTTAAAATGGCCATATCTCCTTAACTAAGCGTCGTAGAGCAAAACTAAGGTTAACTCGTAGAGAAAAAGTAAGGTTAATTGGTTATCACATGCAAAAATTCAAAATTTTTAAGAAAATCGGCCAAATTTTGAATTTTTTGCTTGGAAAACTTCAAATAGCCATATCTCCTTAACTAAGTCTTATAGAGCATTAGTAAGGTTAATCTGTGAGCGGAGGTAGTTTAGCATACACCTGAGCAGTCGTGTATGTTATAAACATCTTGCAATAATCCCCTGGTGCTAAAGATCCCAATAGACCAATTATTGGTAAATATTTTTAATCTTTTAAAAAGTATTCATTGATATAAGAACCCTCTGCAAACACTCATTGCAGATACCAGTTAGGGCGAACATTCTTAAAACGTCTTGCATTTGATTGGAGACACAAAACAATTGACAGTTACCTACGTAAGCATGCAAACATTTAAGCCTTGTAGAGGGTGGTGGTACCCCACTTTCATAACTAAGAGTATCGCCGTAGCTTTGTTTTGGCTTAATATAACAACTGATGTCAAATTTAAATAAAGTTGAGATTTATTTCCCTGACATGTACAATGGAGTTATTATTGCTGTCCTTGCCATTACCTAAACAATTTTGAAGGTACTACTCATACTGCGCTTTACTTTAAATTTCTGTATTTGCTGGAGTTCAACTACATCAGACTGTCATAAACTTGATTTTTTTCTTGGCCCTGTACCTTATGCCGATGTTATTTTGCAACACTCAAGGGAACAATTTGTAAAAGAAGACTCGCGTTTACAGTAAGTAGAAGAGGGAAAACCTCAAAAAATGTTGAACGAAAAAAATCAGCTTATGCACATAAACAAGTTAAACAAAAATTCAAACGAAACTGAGGTTTTGTCAAATGTTTATGAGTTGACGAATGAAAAAGGAGGTAGGTATGGTTTGTATCTTAAGGAAAATGGTCAAAACATTTCTTATGGACAAGTTATTTTAAATTATATTTTGGAACGAAACTTTGCCTAAACTTGGTTCAACAAGGATCATATGAAAGGATATAGTGTTGAGTGGCATTTGTCTTAAATCTCTGGATGTCGAAGTGGGTGGGAAAAACATTAGCTGGAAGTCGATTCCACATACAAACGGTTCGGGCGAAATAAGAATTCTCTCCATAATGCATTGTGCGGTCCGCTGGCCAATCAATTACAAACGGGTGTGAGTTCCTGGAATGTCTAGTATCCCTGACATACATCCTTACATCAGGAATAAGAAGACGAATATCAGACGGACACACACCATAAAAGTACCGATAGAACAGCGACACATAACCCACATTGCGACGATTTTCGAGGGAGGCAATAGAGCTGGAAACCCTACTGTCTCCAATCAACGCCATCGCTCTCCTCTGTACACCGTCCAGTAGCTCCAGGGATGATCTTGAAGCTCCAGTCCAAATATGTAAGTTCTTGAGGTTGTTCGCCTCACGCCTTCTTGGGTATTGGCTAAACGTTCACAACCCTCCAACCCGCCGGAAAGACTCTCGCACAGTTGCGAGAGCCAACCCGCCGGCAAGGATGCGTAATGGACGAGCAAGCGTCGAAGAACACCTGCGCAAAACAAGTGTTGATATGCCATCCGGGCCTGGGCATTTATTTACGTCTAGATTTTCAAGAACCCTTTTAACTCCACGAGTTCGAAAAAATATTTGGGGCATGACGCCAGATACATTTTCGAGTGAGGGAAGTGGTTGATCGCTATCCGACAGGGAACAGTACCTTGAAAATATATCACCCAACAGGTTAGCCTTATCAACCGGGTCAGTGAACATTTGATCGTGCTTAACAAGAGTTGGCCATTTTCGCCCTTATGAAAGTGGTGTAGATGTTAAGAAGATCAGATGGAGTGAAGTAATTCTTACACCGTTTAAGGACGGCTAAACACTTGAATGCTTCTTTCGACACTTCAACTACATGTTTCGCCCAACGGACATCACTTTGTATTTTCATGCCCACAACATCAAGAGCTTCTGATTGCTCAACATCTACACCGTTGATAAACAAAGATGATCGTAATGGGTCAGCGAATCGTTTGTGGAACAACAAGCAGCACTGAGTCTTCCATGCTTTAAAATCTACTAGATTTATTCGACCCCACTCAGAAATGGCCAGCAAATCTTGGCAAGGTGTATCATCCATAACCCGAATCTTGCCCCCAATCTCTTGAAGACTCCGCCTATGGTCGAATGAGTACGAATGACAGAGATAACTGTCATCCACAAATGAGTAGATCGGATTCGATATCTGACCCAACAGATCGTTGATGAAAATTAGAAAAAAATGAGGGAGAATGAACAGAGCCCTGGGGTACACCTGCGGTCAATTTATGCTCATTGGATGAGAACCCATCTATAACGACTGGAATAGTGCGATCTATGAGTAAGCTCGAAATAAATCGAACGAAGCCATTACCGACACCAAATGCGACAAGCTTTGACAGTAGTGCACCATGCCAGACCCTATCAAATGCCTGGGACATATCCAGAGCTACAACTTGACTCTCACCAAACTGGTGGATTGAGAGACTCCAACGTTCCGACAGAAGTGCCATGAGATCACCCGTAGAGCGATTTCTGCGGAAGCCATACTATTGGTCGCTAAGAAGGCCATTAGACTCTAAATACCTCACAAGATGATGATTAACCATGTTCTCCATGACCTTGGAGAGAGCGGAGCATATGGCAATTGGCCGATAATTCGCAGGTGGATTGAGCGATTCCAACGTTCCGACAGAAGTGCCATGAGATCGACCGTAGATCGATTTCTGCGGCACCCATACTGTTGATCGCTAAGAAGGCCATTCGACTCTAAATACCTCACGAGATGATGATTAACCATGTTCTCCATAACCTTGGAGAGAGCGGACCATATCGCAATTGGCCGATTATTCGCAGGTGGATTGAGCGACTCCAACGTTCCGACAGAAGTGCCATGAGGTCGCCCGTAGAGCGATTTCTGTGGAACGCATATTGTTCGTCGTTAAGAAGGCCACCAGACTCTAAATACCTCGCAAGATAGTGATTAATCATGCTCTCCATGAACTAGGAGCGAGCGTAGCATATCGCAATTGGTCTATAATTCGCAGGGTTGCTAATCTCACCCTTGGGTATTGGCTGAACGTTCGCAACTTTCCAACGTGCCGGGAAGACTCCCGCACTGCAGGCAAGGTTGAAAAGGTTGCGTAATGGACGAGCAAGCGTCGAAGAATATCTGCGCAAGACAAGTGTTTATATGCCTACCGGGCCCGAGGATTTATTTACGTCCAGATTCTCAAGAAACCTTTTAACTTCACGAGTTCGAAAAAATATTTGGGGCATGACGCCAGATACATTTTCCATTGAGAGGAGTGGTTGATCTCTATCCGGCAAGGAAGAGTACCCTGCAAATATATCAGCCAATAGGTTAGCCTTATCAACCGGGTCAGTGAACGTTTGATCGTCCTTAACAAGAGGTGGAATAGATGTAGAACTACCATTTACCCTTTTCACGAACGACCAAAAGCTCTTACTTCCTTGTGTAGAAGCAAGACTCTGTTCGTAAAGAAAAATTTCACGTCTAAGCACATTGGCACACGAAGATCTTGCCTGCTTGCGCAGCTGTTCAGTATTGGCATTTTTATCTAAGCGGCAGTTCCTGAATGACACCTCTTTCGATCTGACCACCTCTTTCAATCAGAAAGCATTTCTGCATGTCAGGTTAAACCAACTTTTGTCGTCTGCTTAAGCCGTTATAGTCTTAACTGGAATAAATGTCCATTTCCATTCCACTTAAAATTATCTTCTCAATCATTTCAGCAGTAGCATTTATATCGATAATATACGATTTCCGATAATATACCATAATATACGATTCAAAAAACATCATAATATTCAACATCCAAGTCGTTGTTCATCTTTTTGCAGACTTTCTCCGAATTATTAAACTACCTCCGTTCAAATTTTGTTTGAAAAAATTTATGTTCCGAAAAAAATAATTCGCATCATATTCTTTGCATATGAAAATATGACACAAAATGGGGGTGTATGCCATACACAGCAAAGGACATCCCAACTGTGTAGCTCTTTTCTAGAAATGGTGTTTTATTTTGACAACATCCTTAACATAGGGCTGAGGGGAGTACGCATAACAGCAAATAAAGCAATTTGCATTCAAAATATGCAAACAACTTTCTCTAAAACTGCTGTTTAAATTCGTAGATGAAGGAGTGCGATTTTTTTCCGAGTTGTTAGTGGTTGTCTGGATTGATGGTTAAAAAAAGCTCAGCGGTAGCATGGCAAAGGCCATGAATTGAAATTTCTAAAAAATAAAAATGATTCAAATGAAAGGTATTCAGGAGCTGAACGACGATAAGAAGCCTCCTTTTTAAAGTTTATATATATATTTGAATGATATTTGGGAGTAGATTAAAAATATTGGGTTGCCCAAAAAGTAATTGCGGATTTTTTGAAAGAAAGTAAATGCATTTTTAATAAAACTTAGAATGAACTTTAATCAAATATACTTTTTTTACACTTTTTTTCTAAAGCAAGCTAAAACTAACAGCTGATAACTGACTATATGAAAAATCCGCAATTACTTTTTGGGCAACCCAATATGACATTTACATTTGCATTCAAGTCAAGGTGGATCTTTTCTGACCCATTATGGCAATATTAATTGACCCATTATGGCAAGTTATTTGAGAGTAAAAAACGAATTTTATATCCAATTTTAGGGGTACTCACATAATCACCCCTTAAAATGAACTTTATTTCCGACTATAGCAATATGGAGCTCAAATCAACGGTATTTGGGAGTAAAGAACGAATTTGATATCTATTTTTAGGGCAAAGTGCCGGTGGCCTCCCCAGCCCCAAAACACCCTCCAAATAAAAAAAGAGGTTCAAGTAATTGGGGGTCGCCTCACCTCCAAAAAGCCGCCAAAATGGAAACATTACTCCATCATCGCTGTATGTGACTCAAATGAAAGGTATTCAGGAGCTGAACGACGAACAGAAGCCTCCTTTTTAAAGTTGAGTCCAAGTGGCGTGCGAAAAAGCACGGTTCCAAGTATGGTCAAAATCGGTCGATAACCTGAAATAGCCTCAGTAGCTTGGCAAATTTTATCCATTATATTTTGTTTGCCTATAAAGACACATCGGGCAAAAATATGAGAAATGAGATCCGTGGTTGAGCACGCTCTTACGTGTTGTGACTCGATTCGTTCGCCATGTCATTGAAAACAGCTTCAGGTTATCGACCGATTCGGACCATACTTGGTTCCGTTCTTATTCGCACGCCACTTGGACTCGACTTTAAAAAGGAGGCTTCTGTTCGTCGTTCAGCTCCTGAATACCTTTGATTTGAGTCACATATAGCGATGATGGAGTAATTTTTCCATTTTAGCGGCTTTTTAGATGTGAGGCGACCCCCAATTACTTGAACCTCTTTTTTATGTCATACTCCCGAATACCTTTCATCTGAGTCCTATATTGATATTTACGTTCAATATGTCTGTTTTTGGGTAATTTTGGCGTAGGGTGACTACTTGGAAACTTGAACCTAAATTTTAATACCATATTCGTATTCTGCTCCCCAATACCTTTCATTTGATACCAATATTGGCTCTATCGGTCTACTTTTGATTTTTGATGGTAATTTTGGGGTAACGGGGGAGGGTCCGCCCCCTTCCGTTGTCAACAAATTATAAAGTCTATTCCTTCTTCCCGACTATATTCTTAATCTACTCCCTAAAATTATACTATACCCCCCATTAGATACCCCCACTGTAGATATATATACGAGTATACCTTTTCCGATAGTATACGATACTAGCTGGACAGGGCCCGATCCGTTGCGCCTACTTAATAGCTCTATAATATCTATTTAGGGTGGGGACACTTCGCCCTGAATGTGGATATCGTGCTACTGTAGCCTATGTCCGCCTATGACTCTGAACGCCTGCGTTCGAATCCTGGTGGAACTTCGGACAAAATTTAAAGCGGTGGTTAGCCCCTCTTAATGCTGGCGACATTTGCAAGGTACCATACAATGCATGGTCATGTAAAAAGTTCTCCCAAAGAGATGTCGCACTGCGGCACACCGTAAGGACTCGGCTATAAAAAAGGCACCTTATCGTTGATAAACTCAACTTGAATCGGAAAGCGCTCTTTGATGTATGAGAAGTTTGCCCCTGATCGGTTCGGGTTTAAGGGGTATTACGGGGGATGTCTCTTGGCCCTCAAAGAAAATATAAGATTCGTCCTCTACGTGCAGAAACATTTCATATGAGTCCCATAATGGCATTATTGGTAAATAAGTTGTGCTTGATGATGGGGTGGGTCTTTGTCCCAAAAATAAATAAAAATTTCCCGAAAATCAATAAATTTCCACCTCAAATAGCTTTTATATAACAAGGAAGTATTTTGGGGTGGGCGGCTCCCCTAACACATGGCTCTATATATTCGTGATTGGTCTATATATCCATTTTGGGGGTTTTGGGCTGTCCCTGCGGTACCTGTCCCCGCGGCATCTGTCCCCAACAATTGGAACCATGTTTTTTTTTTTTTTGGTGATTGTTAGAGTGCAAAAAATTTCGAACTAATCGCATTACCAGTCTCCGAGAAATGGTTTTTTTGAAATTAGGGTAATGAGAAGTGCTTTTTAGGGGAGACATTTCGACTCAAACATGGATATCAAATTCATGTCCACACCCAAATCCCTTTAATTTGAACCCCATTTTGTCATGGTCGATAAGTATGAACCGTTTGGAGGGTGTTTTGGGGCTGGGGAGGCCACCGGCACTTTACCCTGAAAATAGATATCAAATTTGTTTCATAGATATCTAATTTGTTCAGTTTAGGGGGTGCTTTAGGGCTTGCCGAGAAACACTTGGCTTTAAAATTGGACATCAAAATCGTTTTTTACTCTCAAATTCATTTGAGTCCCTTATTGTCATAATGGCTCAAATAACCCATTTTACGTATTTTTAGGAGAAAAAGCGCCACCTAGAGTTGAACGCAAATTTTAAAGTCATATTCATAATCTACTCCCTAATATTGGGTTGCCCAAAAAGTAATTGCGGATTTTTTAAAAGAAAGTAAATGCAGTTTTAATAAAACTTAGAATGAACTTAAATCAAATATACTTTTTTTACACTTTTTTTTCTAAAGCAAGCTAAAAGAAAGAGCTGATAACTGACAGAAGAAAGAATGCAATTACAGAGTCACAAGCTGTGAAAAAATTTGTCAACGCCGACTATATGAAAAATCCGCAACTACTTTTTGGGCTGATATGGCCATTTGGGGATATTTGGGGGTGAGGCGACCTCCCATTACTTGGACCTAATTTTTTATGCCATATTTGTAATCTACTGCCGGATACTTCTCATTTGAGTCCCATATTGATAGGAACGTCGAATATTTCTGTTAAGAGGAGTTTTCGGGTTGGGGCGGCCCGCTGGGTACTTGGACCCAAAATTTAATATGATATTTGTTTTCTAGTCTCCAATACCTTTCATTTGATACCCTTATTGTGCCCATCGGACCACTTTCGGATATGAGTGACGTTTTTGCGGTAAAGGGGAGGGTCCGCCTCCACCCAATATCTAAAAATAATATAACCTATGTTTCCTTTTTTTTTGGATTCTACGGAACAAACAAACAAACCGAGTCTCATATAGTCATGATGGGTCATATGCCCATTTGGTGAGTTTTTAGGGGGTGGGGTAACCCCCTACACTTCGATCTGATTTTGTATGCCAGATTCGTAATCTACTTCCGACTACCTTTCATTTAAGCCACTTATTGATATGGACGACCAATTCGTCTGTTTTTAGACATTTTCGGATTAGGGCGACTTCCTGAGTACTTGGATACAATTTTTAATACCATATTCGTATTCTACTCTTTAATACCTTTCATTTGATATCCATATTGTCTTTATCGGTCCACTTGTGATTTTAGGTGGTATTTTTGGGGGTAACGCGAAGGGTCCGCCCCCTTACGATATCAACAAATTATAAAGCATATTTCTTTTTCCTGACCATATTCGTAATCTACTCCTGAATATCTTTCATTTGAGTCCCATATTGTCATGTTCGTCAAATAAACCTATTTCAAGGGGTTTTGGGGCTGGGGCGGCTACCCAGGTACTTGGACCCAACTTTTATTATGAAATTTGTACTCTACTCTTGAATATCTTTCATTTGAATCCCATATTTTTCGGAACGCTCCACTTTCATTTTTGGGTAGTACTTTTAAGGTAAGGGGGAGGGTCCGCCCCCCTCCCGATATCAAAAAAATTATATAGCCTATGTTTTCTTCCAGACCTGCCTAAACAATCTGTGAAAATTTCAAGGGAATCGGTTTAGCCAATTTTGAGTCTATACGGAACAAACAAACACAAATTGAATTTTATATACAAGAAATGGGAACATAACACAAATATGGTCCAATCTGGACTATACTCGGAACAGATGTTGAGGAGTCTAGTACAACTTACTACTAAAAATTTTCAAATTCGGATAGTTGAGAACGGGATGCAGCTATATCCAAATATGATGCGATCTAGGATGTTACCAGGTCTACTACAAATCACTCTTCCAAATAAGGGAGAATGCGGCTTTTAGAGTCTCAAAACCCACCACCACAGATGTTGGATTTTTGAAGTTTTTCTAAGTCTACTCCCAGGCCTTAATTCGAACGGCGTGATGCAGAGAGACACCTCTTTGGGAGAAGTTATTACATGACAAAGTACCTCAGAAATGCCGCTAGCTTTAGAAGGGGATAATCACCGCTGAAAATGTTTCTGATATTTCTGCCAAGATTCGAACCCAGAAGTTCAGAGTCATAGGCGGACATGCTTACCTCTGCGCTACGGTGGCCTCCGAAATTTGATTAATTTATATTGGGTTGCCCAAAAAGTAATTGCGGATTTTTTTAAAAGAAAGTAAATGCATTTTTAGTAAATCTTAGAATGAACTCAATATGCTTTTTTTACACTTTTTTTCACACACAGTCACAAGCTGTGAAAAAATTTGTCAACGCCGACTATATGAAAAATCCGCAATTACTTGTTGGGCAACCCAATATATGGGTGGTGTTGGGGATGCAAAGTTTGTACCAAAATAGTCATCTTTTTCATCCTCAATAAATTAGTATGTCAATGCTTTGCTTCTTTCCTCGATCCCAAATGAGAAGCCAAAGCCAAATAGCAACTCAACACCGGTATGAAAAATGCCAACAATACTTTAGTGGTTGCGGTACTTATTTGTTATACTGAAATTGGCATTCAAATTCTGTGTTTTTTTTTTTTGCATTATCTTCGAGTACAAGGGTATGTACATCAAAGTCTCCATCATTGATGGTAAAGTAACCAAAGGACGACTACTCATAACAAGCCAAAACAAAAAGATTCAACGAAACATTTACATGCCACACACTCGCACGCATGTAGATACCTCGCCCACCACAAATGGTTGCCACGAATGGGTGAATGCGAAGAATTCCTTAACTGGCGCCACTTTAAAGTCATCTACACTTCATTCATTACCCCGTCTAATGGCAATGGCTTACATTTTGTCAGCAGTTTTTGTTTTTTTACAGCTTTCTTGGGTAACTCTTTATAGCAGCAACATCAACTATAGCAGAGTTGCCATTGAGTGCAAAAAGATTTCAATCTATGGATTTTATTTTAATTCATCTCACAAATAAAAAGGCCACCGTGGTTCATAGTTAAGAATGTTTAGTTTAGCATAGTTTGTGAGGAGAGTCTCAATGTGGAGTCAGGTGACACTAGCTCTTAATTAAATACTGATTGCCAATGATACTCGAGATGACAAGGCGACTTATTGGCACCTTCAAATAACCGAAGCCCACCATCAGCGTCTGTTCCCAGGTTAGGGGCGGCTGGAGGCGAGAGTCGGATCTTGGAGCAAGTTCCTCGCGACAACGAGGGACACATGTGCGATCCCATAAAACCAATGCGGTCGGGGTACTGGGACTGTAACTGCCCCCGGAAAACTATGAGAATCACTATGAGAAACAAAAGAAAAGTAAAAATGGACCCACCAACTGCTAATGTCCTACATTGGCGGCGAAGAGGATACCACAGAACCAATCAATGGTAATTGTATAGAATATTCACCTCCTAGTCAGAATGAGGTCCAAGTAGCAGTGATCCGACTAAAGAACAACAAGGCAGCAGGAGTCGACGGGTTACCCGCTGAACTATTTAAGACCGGAAGCGACACGCTGATAAGGCGTATGCATCAGCATGTCTGCGCAATCTGGCTAGAAGTACGAATACCCGATGATTGGAACCTCAGCATACTATGTGTCGTACACAAGAAAGGAGACAAAACGGAATGTACCAACTACAGAGGAATAAGTCTCTTTGCCATTGCATACAAGATACTCTCAAGCATACTGTGTGAAAGATTAAAACCTAAAGTCAATGCGGTTTTAGACCTGGCAAATCCACTCTAGACCAGATATTCATACTGCGCCAAATCCTGGAAAAGACCCGAGAAGGACAAATCAGCACCTACCATCTCTTTGTTGACTACAAAGCCGCCTTCGATACTTCTTAACGTTCAAAGGTATATCAAGCCATGTCTGAGTTTGGTATCCCTGCAAAGGTAATAAGACTCTGCAGGATGACACTTGCTGATAAGCCTTCCTCAGTAAGAATAGGAAAGCTTCTCTATGAAGCATTTAATACCAAACGAGGTTTCAGACAAGGAGACAGCCTATCGTGTGATCTCTTTAATATCCTGCTGGAGAAGATTGTACGAGATGCTGATGTGAATAGATATAGCACACTAATCACAATACAGAACACATGCTAATCGCCTATGAAGACAATATCGATACCATAGGTCGGTCACAGGAAGTAGTAACTGCAGCCTTTGAAAGAATCGAAAGAGAGTCAGTGAAAATGGGTCTGGCAGTAAATGGAGATAAGACGAAATGGATGTAACCAACTCCCAAAAGGCCTTGTACAACCGAGCAGATGAAGAAAATGGAGAAAGTTGGAAACCACAACTTTGAGATAGTCAGCAATTAATCTACCGGTCTCCGCCGGTCTCTCTTTGACATAGGCATACTGCTAGTTGCTATAATCCCTTGATTCCGCCTAACTTTCTTTGCCAGTCTTGGATGTGTACACCCCCTTTGCCTTCTGCCAGGCTTTTTAAGTTTATGCCTGTCTCAGATAGGATGTGAAAGTAGCGATTAAATTGGTCTCCTTTAAGTCCTATTGACCGAAAAGGGGGGATACTCTTCAAGGCTTCTTTTGCCAAAAAGTGTGTAAAGATGAGTCCTTTTTATACCCACCACCGAAGGATGGAGGTATATTCATTTTGTCATTCTAAATCATGGTAGAGCCCCCATATAGACCGATCCGCCGATTAAAGGTCTTAGGCCCATTAAAGCCTTTTATAATATTCGAATTTGCTGAAATTTTAGACAGTGAGTTGTGTAAGGCCACTCGACACCATTCTTCAATTTGGCCCCGAACGGTCTAGATTTGGGTATAGCTGCCATATAGACCGAACTCTCGATTTAAGGTTTTGGCGCATACAAGGAGCTTTTATTGTCCGATCTCGCCGAAATTTGGGACAGTGAGTTGTGTGAGGCCCTTCGACATCGATCTTAAATTTGGCTCATAGACCGATCTCCCAATTTAAGATTTTCGATCCATTAAAGTCGCATTTCCTGTTCGATGTCGACGAAACTTGAGAAAGTGAGTTGTGTGAGGCCCTTCGACATCCTTTTTCAATTTGGCCCAGATCGGTCTACATTTGGATATAGCTGCCATATAGACCGATCTCTCGATCTAAGGTTTTGGGCCCATAAAAGGCGCATTTAATGTCCCATTTCGCCAAAATTTAGGACAGTGAGTTGAGTTGGGCCCTTCGACATTTTTCTTCAATTTGGCCCAGATTGGTCCAGATTTGGATATAGCTGCCATATAGACCGATTTCTCGATTTAAGATTTTGGGCGTATACAAGGCGCATTTGTTGTCCGATCTCGCCGAAATTCGGGACAGTAAGCTGTGTGAGGCCCTTCGACATCGACCTTCAACTTGGCTCATATCGGTTCAGATTCGGATATAGCTACCATATAGACCGATCTGTCGATTTAAGGTCTTGGGCCCATAAAAGGCGGATTTATTATTCGATTTTGCTGAAATTTGGGACAGGGAGTTGTTTTAGGCACTTCGACACTTATCTTCAACTCGGCGCAGAACGGTCCAGATTTGAATATAGCTGCCATATAGACCGATCTACCGATTTAAAGGCTTGGTTCCATAAAAGCCGCATGTATTTTCCGAATTCGTTGTAATTTTGGACGATGAATAGCGTTAGGCCCCTCGACATTTTTCTTCAGTTTGGCCCAGATCAGTCCAGATTTGGATACAGCTGCCACATAGACCGATCGCTCGATTTAAGGTCTTGGGCCCATAAAAGTCGCATTTATTGTCCGATGTCGCCGGGGTTTTGGGACAGTGAGTTGTGTGAGGCCCTTCAACATCATTCTTCGATTTGGCCCAGATCGGTCCAGATTTGGATATAGCTGCCATATAGACCGATCTCTCGATTTAAGGTCTTGAGCCCATAAAAGGCGTATTTATAATCCGATTTCGCTGAAATTTGACACAGTGACTTATATATGCTTCAGATCGGTCTATATTTAGATATAGCTTCCAAAAAGACCAATATTTTGTTCTACAAAACTGAACAATGACTTGAACTTATTAGACCACTCAATGTCCGTTCCGAATTTGGACCAAATCGAACCATAATTCGATATAGCTGCTATAGGGTATACCCCACTATGCATTTTTCACCGGATTATGGCAAAAGTAGGTTTACATACATACCCGAGGTTTTGAGTATCCAAAGTTCGGCCCGGCCGAACTTAACGCCTTTTTACTTGTTAGGTTGTTACTTCTTCAAAACCATTATATTTGGCAACCCTGCTTTGCCAACCCCACGACATTTTCTGTGGCCACTGGCACAGAAGGAGTTGCTGCTTTGGTTTCAATGTAGGAAACAAAGGAGAGACAAAACTGCGATTGTAATTTTGTTTATTTAAAGAAAAAAAAAATCTAAGGCGTGTTTTGATTTGACAGACATTATTGGTAAGTTTTGAGCTTCCACAATTGCTTGCAAACAAATTCAAATAAAATCAGCGATTGTGCTGTGGCAAATTTCTATGTCAAATGGAGGCAAATAATAAGAAAGTTTAGAGTTTTCTGGTTTTCTGGCAATCCGTAAATGTGCCTTCGAAACTGGCAAATAGTTGCCATGTTGCCATAAAAATTCCATAGTAATATTGTAATTCAATAAATTTCGCACTCAAAGCTAAAGTTTAAACTTAACAAAATGTTTGAAATTAAAATAAAAAAAAAAATCTCCATTGAAAACTTTTCGACATTTCATCAGAAGAGTGAGGGGTGGTCAAAAGTGTTAGTATCCAAAGTAATTCATACAAATCGAATTGTATGAGCGGTTAGATGGTAGGTTGTTTGGTTTAATTGGAAAACTTTGCCAAACGAAATCATTTAAGATGCCAAGAAATATTTTCTACATTAGTTTGATAGAAAAAAAAATCGATTATGCTCTGCAAGCAATATTTGTTTGATTGGTGTCCATTGATGAAGATTTCGACAGCAAAGTACTAACTGGAGTATAAAGGAAGTTTTGCAAGTATTAATGTCACTTATCTGCAGTAGAATGAATATGCAAGAGCGTATTAAGTTCGGCAAGAGCGAATCTTTTACACCCCCTACTGGCATTTGTCAAGTTTCTTGAACATGATGATCTATGTATGTGGGAGTTATCAGATTATTGACCGATTCAGATCAGAATGATCATAGATGTTAGAAATCGCAACTAAATATTAGGTGAATAATTTTGACCCAATCGAATATACATTGCGCCCTCCGGGGGCTCAAGAAACCAAGCCGGGAGATACGCTTATATGGCCCTATGTCGAAACATGGATTGATTTGCAATTTTTATACCCACCGCCGAAGGATGGGGATATATTCATTTTGTAATTCCGTTTGCAACACATCGAAATATCCATTTTCGACCCTATTAAGTTTATATATTCCTGATCAGAGCAAACATCCAAGACGATCTAGACATGTCCGTCCGTCTATCTGTTGAAATCACGCTACAGTCTTCAAAAATAGACATATTGAGCTGAAACTTCGCACAGATTCTTTTTTTTGTCCATAAGCTGGTTAAGTTCGAAGATGGGCTATGTCGGACTATATCTTGATATAGCCCCCATATAGACCGATCCGCCGATTTAAGGTCTTTAGCCCATAAAAGCCACATTTAGTATCCGATTTTGCTGAAATTTGGGACAGTGAGTTGTGTTAGGCCCTTCAACATTCTTCGTCAATTTGGATCAGATCGGTCCAGATTTGGTTATAGCTGCCATATAGACCGATCCTCCGATTTAGGGTCTTTGGCCCATAAAAGCCACATTTAATACCCGATTTTGCTGAAATTTGGAACAGTGAGTTGTGTTAGGCCCTTCGACATCCTTCGTAAATTTGGCCCAGATCGGTAAAGATGTGGATATAGCTGCCATATAGACCGATCTTCAGATTTAGGGTCTTAGGTCCATAAAAGCCACATTTATTATCCGATTTTGCTGAAATTTGGGACAGTGAGTTGTGTTAGGCTCTTTGATATTTACCTTCAATTTTGCCCTGATCGGTTTAGATTTGGATATAGCTGCCATATAAACCGATCCTCCGATTTAGGGTCTTATGTCCATAAAAACCACATTTATTATCCGATTTTGCTGAAATTTGGAACAGTGAGTTGTATTAGGCCCTTCAATATTCTTTGTAAATTTGGCCAAGATCGGTTTAGATTTGGTTATAGCTGCCATATAGACCGATCCGCCGATTTAGGGTCTTAGGTCCATAAAAGCCACATTTATTATCCGATTTAGCTGAAATTTGGGACAGTGAGTTGTGTTAGGCTCTTCGATATTTATCTTCAATTTTGCCCTGATCGGTTTAGATATGGATATAGCTGTCATATAGACCGATCCGTCGATTTAAGGTTTTGGGCCCATAAAAGGCGCATTTATTGTCCAATTTTGTCAAAATTTGGGACAGTGAGTTAGTTTAAGACCCGTAACATACTTCTGCAATATCGCACAGATCGGTCTAGATTTGGATATAGCTACCTCATAAACCGATATCTCGGTTTTAGGTTTTGTGTCCATAAAAGGCGCATTTATTGTCCGATAACGCTGAAATTTGAGACAATGAGTTTTGTTAGGCTCTTCTTCTTCATTCTTTCATTCATTCTTCAATTTGGCCCAGATCGGTTTAGATTTGAATATAGCTGCCATATAGAATAATTACTCGATTTAAGGTTTTGGGTCCATAAAAGGCGCATTTATTGTCCGATTTTGCCGAAATTTGGGACAGTGCTTTATGTTAGGTTCTTCCACATTTTTCTGCAACTCGATTCTCGATTTAAAGTCTTAGCCCCATAAAAGGCGCATTTATAATGGAATTTCATTGAAATTTGACATATTGACTGTTATGATGTTAGGCTTTTTGACATCCGTGTCGCATATGGTTCAGATCAGTTTATTTTTGGATATATTTAGCTACTAAAAAGATCACTATTTTGTTATGCACAAATGAACAATGACCTGTACTTATTAGTATTTGGTCCAAATCGGTACATCTTTCGATATAACTGCTACGGGTCAGAAGGTATGAAATTTTTACTGAATTTTGATGAAAAGTGGTTTACATATATACCCGAGGTGGTGGGTCTCCCAAGTTCGGCCTGGCCGAACTTAACGCCTTTTTACTTGTTTTGTTTTGTTTTCGTTATCTACATTCAAAATCATATTTCAAAGCTTTCGCTAGGGATACCATATGTTTTAAGATCCGCAGGTCCTCCTGTGTCTATTCCAATTTGAGGGTAAAGAGTCTATTCTACTACCAAAGACCTTTTATTGCTGTCCTATTCTGCCCTCTTTTTTGTGTAGAATAGGGTGAGGGGGATTTCACTCTGACATATTCTTTCATTTGAGTACAATATATTTTCGGTCAGGACATGACAGTTTGGTGTTGTTTTTACTGGGAGGAGAGGGTTGCCATACAGCTGGCAACCCATCACGTCCTATTGAAGGGTATTTATTGGGTGTGGCGGTCCCAGACTCTGTCCCATATATGTAAACCAGATTCGTAGTCAACTGCCAAAGACCTTTCATTTGATATCCATTTTGTGACGTTGGACATTCAAGCCCGCTTAAAGGGTTTTGGGGTTTGGGAGGCCCCACCTTGGACCAAATTCTTATAACAGATGTGTACTCAACTTCCAAACACCTTTCTTTTGATATCCATATTGTTCCAATTGGTAAATAAGCCGTGGGGAGTGAGGAAGCGACTCTCTGTTCTCCGATCGCCGCGGAAACAGGAGGGTCATTGGTAATTAAAAGGCGCCAATAACTTGCCTTATAATATCAAGCATCATAGGAACTCAATTTTTAAGCAAGATCCGGTGCCGCCCGGCCTCTCCGCTGGATGAGGCTCTCTGCTGGATGAGTCTCTCCGCTCTATACTGCTGATTGTCCGCGACTGCCGTTGCAGCTACTCCGTATGTAGCATTCCACTATCCGCAACATGTGGACGCGCCCAGTAGCTCGCAACTAAGCTTCTCGTGACAACAATGGGGAGATTTTTACTCTACTTTTAAATACCTTTCATTTGATATCCATATTGTCCCAATTGGTAAATATGCCCTGCGGGGAAGTTTCATAGGGGTGACAAGGCCCCTCAGACACCAGGGAATACATTTTTATGTCAGATTTTTACTCTACGTTTAAATACCTTTCATTTGATACCCATATTACCCAAAGCGATGAATGAGTCCTGATGGGGGTTTTTTAGAGCTGGGCGACCCCCAAAAACTTTACGTGAAATTTATATACCAAATTCGTTCTCTACTCTCAAATTCCTTTCGTTTGATACCCATATTGTCCTAATGGGTAAACATATCCGTTCGGGTGGGTTTTGGGATGGGGCGTCCCCCCAGATTATTTGACCCTAAAATTTTATACAAATTTCGTTTGTTACCTATATTTGGCAAGGCTCTTCAGACACCAGTGAAAACATTTTTATGTCAGCTTTATACTCTACTTTTAAATACCGTTCATTTGATACCCATATTGCCCAAAGCGGTGCAAGAGTCCTGTTGGGGGGTTTTTTGAGGATAGGGGACCGCCCTCCCCCCCAACACTTTGGGCGAAATTTTTTTACCAAGTTCGTACTCTTCTCTAGAATACCTTTCATTTGATACCCATATTGTCCCAATTCGTAAACAAGTCCGTTCGGGTGGGTTTTAGGATGGGGCGTCCCCCCAGGTTATTTGACCCTAAACTTGTATACCAATTTCGTTTTTTTTTTTTGGGGTACCATAATGTGGTACACAAAATTTCGCTTAAATGGCTGCACCTATCTCAGAAATCTGGCGTTTTTGAAAATTTGGGTAAGGGGGAGGGTCCGACCCCCTTCGACTATCAAAAAATGTTGTAACCTATTTTCACCTGGGGCCCAAACTTTACCAGTAGTGAAAATTTCATGAAAAATCGGATCACTAGTTTTTTAGTCATGTCATGTCGTCGTCATGTCATTTTAAGTCGATCTAGTCATGTCCGTCCGCCCATCTGTCGAAAGCGCACGCTAACTTTCGAAGGAATAAAGCTAGCCGCTTGAAATTTTGCACAAATACTTTTTATTAGTGTAGGTCGGTTAGAATTGCAAATGGGCCAAATCGGTACATGTTTTAATATAGCTACCATATAAACCGATCTTGGGTCTTGACTTCTGGTGCTTCTAGAGGGCGCAATTCTCGTCCGATTTGACTGAAATTTTGCATGTGGTGTTTTGCTATCACTTCCAACAACTGCGCTAAATATGGTTCAAATCGGTCCATGTTTTGGTATAGCTGCCATATACACTGATCTTGGGTCTTGACTTCTGGAGCTTCTAGAGGGCGCAATTCTCATCCGATTTGACTGAAATTTTGCATGTGCTGTTTTGGTATCACCTCCAACAACTGCGCTAAGTATGGTTCAAATCGGTCCATGTTTCGATATTGCTGTTATATAAACCGATCTTGGGTCTTGACTTCTTGAGCCCCTAGAGGGAGCAATTCTCATCCGATTTGATTGAAATTTTGCACGTGGAGTTTTTGTATCACTTCCAACAAGTACGATTCAAATCGGTTCATCGGTATTCGGTAATCTGGTACTGCTGTCATATAAACCAATCTTGGATCTTGACTTCTTGAGTCTCTAGAGCGCGCAATTCTCATTCGATTGAGCTGAAATTTTGCATGAGGTGTTTCCTTATGACTTCCAATAACTGTGTTAAGTATAGTGCATATCGGTACATAACCTGATATAGCTGCCATATAAACCGATCTGGGATCTTGTCTTCTTGAGCCTCTAGAGGGCGCAATTCTCATTCGATTTGGCACAAATTTTGTACAACGACTTTTCTCATGACCTTCAACATACGTTTCTAATATGGTCTGAATCGATCTTTCGCTTCATACAGCTCCCATATAAACCGATCTCCCGATTTTGCTTCTTGGGCCCCTACAAAGCGCATTTCTTATCCGAATGAACTGAAATATTACACAATGACTTCTACAATGTTCAGAATTCATTTATGATCCGAATCGTACTATAACTTGATATAGCTCCAATGGCACAACAGTTCTTATTCAGCGTTCTTTGTTTGCCTAAGAAGAGATACTGCGCATAGAACTCGACAAATGCGATCCATGGTGGAGGGTATATAAGATTCGGCCCGGATTCGAACTTTGCACGCTCTTACTTGTTTTATAATAGATCACATTCTTACATTATTGTCGTGAAGAAATCTTCATAATATTCATGATTTTTCCCTAATATTGGGTTGCCCAAAAAGTAATAGCGGATTTTTCATATAGTCGGCGTTGACAAATTTTTTCACAGCTTGTGACTCTGTAATTGCATTCTTTCTTCTGTCAGTTATCAACTGTCAATCTTAGCTTGCTTTAGAAAAAAAGTGTAAAAAAAGTATATTTGATTAAAGTTCATTCTAAGTTTTATTAAAAATGCATTTGCTTTCTTTTAAAAAATCCGCAATTACTTTTTGGGCAACCCTATTGAATGAATAATGAACAAAAGGTAGTGAACTTTTACGATTATGACGAAATTTTTTTTTTTCCTGTGTAGATTAGTATATCCCTACCCATGGTGTTGGCTATAAAGCTGATTTTAAGAATTAATAAAATTTTAATATCTATGAGATTTAATACAAAAATTACACTTTCTCATCTTTCCCATCAACGTCGACTTATTAACAATTTCCCATGTATATATTTATCCATGTCTTTATTCGATTTCTTTCGATGTTTCTGCGGTTTTGTATTCATTTCCACATTCACTTCGCCTCTGTTGTGCAACATTGCTAACGTTGGTCCATTGCAAGCATCTTTGGCCATATCCAAGTTAAGTTTTAACAAAATTTTGTTCTTTGGTTTTACTAAACATTTGGAAAATTACATTTGCCCAACATTTGTTGGCAATTGTACAACAACTTGTTGTGTGGTTAAACACAAAATCTTTTAAGGTTTTGTTAATGTCACTTCTACTCGGAAATTGCAGAGAACCAGCATCGACACACATCTAATGGGCCAGCCACCAAAGTAGATGCTCTATGATATCTTTAATAAGGCTTGGCCTAATCGAAAGTTGTTTGGTGGTTGATGAACACAAGTAATTCCAAAAGATATTTGAGAAAAACATTTAGTGCTCATGGTTAGTTAGTAAGTCTAGTTTTTGAAATGTTATGGAAAATTCTCAAAAAAAAATGTAACTTCTCAAAAAAAATATGTAAAATGTAAATAAATAGATAATAATCTTGTTTATAGATTAACGTCCAGCTTGGACCAATGAAAAAGAATGTAAAACATGAAAAACTCTTTAAAAAGTTAAGGCAAAGTGTGGTGTGCAAAATGCATTGAGTAGCCTACATTGAACCTCGTCGGACTGCTTTGCCTCTAAGAGATTACATGCTCCTACCTACTCAATTAAAATGGCAAAGCATTCCGACGAGGCTCCTGATAAGATCAAAATTGTGATCACTGTAGCCTGCCCATATTGCACACCACATTTTGCCCCAACTTTTCAAGGGTTTAAGTTGTAGTGGTTTCTATCGCGTAATACTTAATTTTTTTATGGCCAATCGACCTTCAAAAGGGAGATCGGTCTTCACAGCAGCTATATACAATTATAGTGCGATCAGGAATAAAATCGACACGGACATAGACGGAACGGAATAGGGACAAACTTCTCACATATAAAGTTTAAGCTAAATTATATGGGACCTCGTTTTTATAGCAGAGTCCGAACGGAATGACAGACTGTCGGAGAGACGGGTAGATGGACAGACGGACAAAGAGATGAATTTACTACATATGTATACAAGGTGGTGACTTTCATACAACCTCGTTTCCCTGTATTAAATTTTATGATGTTTTGAACCCTACTGTACCACCATTGTGGTACAGGGTATTATAACTTGGTGCATTTGTTTGTTATACCCAAAAGGAAGAGAGATAGAGCCATTGATAGGTATACCGATCGACGCAAAATCACTTTCTGATTCGATTTAGCTATGTCCATCTGTCTATCTATCCTTGTCAATTTCGGTACAAACTACAGGTCACAATTTTTATCCGATCTTCTTTAAATTTGGCACATACATTTTTTGGTGTAGAGACGAAGCCTACTGAAATTGGAACAAAAAATGGTTTAGACTTGAATAAAGCTCCCATATTTTTGCCCAATTTGGACTTATATTGCAATAAAGTGGTAATTTCTCAACTGATCATATCGAAATTTGGCAGGAAGGATTTTCTCTTGACTCTCGACATTACTGGTGATTTTCAAGGAAATCGGTTCAGATTTAGATATAGCTGTCATATATGTATATCGCCCGATTTTCACTTTTAGAGCCACTGCAAGCACATTTATTGACCAATCTTGCCAAAACTTTGTACAACTCTTTTCTCGACAACTACCACAATATCTGAGAAGTTTGCTCGAAATCGGTTCAGATTTAGATATAGTTTCCATATATATGTTTGTCCGATTTTGAGAAATATTGGAATGAAGTGCTCATTTATTTACCGATTCTCTCGTAATTTGGCGAGAGGGATTTTCTCTTGACACTCGAAATTACTGGTGAATTTCATAGAAATCGGTTCAGATTTAGATATAGCTGTCATATATGTATATCGCGCGATTTTCACTCAAAAAGCCACTGCAAGCGCATTTATTGACCAATCTTGCCAAAACTTTGTACAACTCTTTTCTTGACAACTACCACAATATCTGAGAAGTTTGCTCGAAATCGGTTCAGATTTAGATATAGTTTCCATATATATGTTTGTCCTATTTTGAGAAATATTGGAATGAAGTGCTCATTTATTTACCGATTCTCTCGTAATTTGGCGAGAGGGATTTTCTCTTGACACTCGAAATTACTGGTGAATTTCATAAAAATCGGTTCAGATTTAGATATAGCTGTCCTATATGTATATCGCCCGATTTTAACTTCTAGAGCAACTGCAAGTCCATTTTTTTGACCAACTTGCCAAAACTTTGTACAACTCTTTTCTCGACAACTACCACAATATCCGAGAAGTTTGCTCGAAATCGGTTCAGATTTAGATATAGCTTCCATATATATGTTCGTCCGATTTTGAGAAATATTGGAATGAAGTGCTCATTTATTTACCGATTCTCTTGTAATTTGGCGAGAGGGATTTTCTATTGACTCTCGAAATTACTAATGAATTTCATAGAAATCGGTTCAGATTTAGATATAGCTGTCATATATGTATATCGCCCGATTTTCACTTTTAGAGCCACTGCAAGCACATTTATTGACCAATCTTGCCAAAACTTTGTACAACTCTTTTCTCGACAACTACCACAATATCTGAGAAGTTTGCTCGAAGTCGGTTCAGATTTATATATAGCTACCATATATATGTTCGTCTGATTTTGAGAAATATTGGAATGAAGTGCTCATTTATTAACCGATTCTCTCGTAATTTGGTTAGAGGGATTTTCTCTTGACTCTCGAAATTACTGGTGAATTTCATAGAAATCGGTTCAGATTTAGATATAGCTGTCATATATGTATATCGCCCGATTTTCACTTTTAGAGCCACCGCAAGCACATTTATTGACCAATCTTGCCAAAACTTTATACAACTCTTTTCTCGACAACTACCACAATATCTGAGAAGTTTGCTCGAAATCGGTTCAGATTTAGATATAGCTTCCATATATATGTTTGTCCGATTTTGAGAAATATTAGAATGAAGTGCTCATTTATTAACCGATTCTCTCGAAATTTGGCAGGAAGGACTTTCTTATGACTGGTGAATTTCATAGAAATCGGTTCAGATTTAGATATAGCTCTCAGATATATAAATCGCCTGATTTTCACTCCTAGAGCAACTGCAAGTGCATTTACTGACCAATCTCGCTTACATTTTTCAAAATACTCTCCTCAAAGCCTACTTCAACATCCAAATCGGACAAAAATTCCGACTTTCAGGCGCTCAAGAAGTCAATTTGGGATATCGGTTTATATGGGAGCTATATCAGGTTATAGACCGATTCGGACCGTATTCAGAACAGTTGTTGGAAGTCATAACAGACAACTATGTGCAAAATTACAGCCAAATCGGACAAAAATTCCGACTTCCAGGGGCTCAAGAAGTCAATTTGGGACATCGGTTTATATGGGAGCTATATCAGGTATAGAGCGATTCGGACCGTACTTGGCACAGTTGTTGGAAGACGAAACATAACACTATGTGTAAAATTTCAGGCAAATCGGATGAAAATCGTGGCTACCCAGGCTACCCCAAGATATCAATGAGGAAGATCGGTTTATATGGTGGCTTTACCAAGTTCTTGATCGATTTGGACGGTACTTGGCACAGTTGTTGCAAAATTTCAGCCAAATCGCATAAAAATTGAGGCTTCCAGAGGCTCAAGAAGTCAAATCGGGAGTTCGGTTTATATGAGAGCCATATCCAAATCTGAACCGATATGACCCATTTGCAATCCCCTACGACCTACATCAATATTAAGTATCTGTGCAAAATTTCAAGTGAATAGCTTTAAGCGTTCGACCTCTATCGTGATTTCGACAGACGGACGGACGGACGGACATGGCCAGATCGATTCAGGATGTCGAGACGATCAAGAATATATATACTTCATGGGGTCCTAGATCAATATTTCGAGGAATTACAAACGGAATGACTAGAGTAGTGTACCCCCGTCCTATGGTGGTGGAGGTAAACAATTTTGTTAGCCCAGGCGCCTGCCAAGAGGACCAGCTAGGAACCTACATTTTGTATATGATTTCGTTAGCACCTCAGTTTTAATCGTAAAAAATTTCATAGATTTATCTCTTGGAAACGGCAGATATTTTTAGTAGTTTTTTGTTCAACTCCATCCCACAGTGCATTATGGTTGTTATTTCCTTAATGCTGAACTTACCATCCGTAAAAGTGTTAACATTCGGTGTCCTTGCATTGAAACTGTTCCAATAGTCCCGTCGGACTAAGAAGTTGCAGGTGGCAATATGACTTCCCCATGCAACCCAAGGTATTCCTATGGTGGTTGGTGTAAAAAATTTTCATGGGCCAGATGCCTGCCAAGAGGACCAGCTAGGACCCTAATTTTGTATATGATTTCGTTAGCACCTCCGTTGTAATCATAAAAAATGTCAAAGATTTATCTCTTGAAAACGGCAGATATTTTTAGTAGATTTTTTGTTCGATTCCATCCCACAGTGCATTATGGTTGCTATTTCCCTAATGCTGAACTTACCATCGGTAAAAGTGTTAACATTCGATGTCCTTGCATTGACACTGTTCCAATAGTCCCGTCGGACCAAGAAGTTACTGGTGGCAATATGACTTCCCCATCCAACCCAAGGTTTCCATCTAACTCTTCTTCCAATTCAGTCATCTTCGATTATCTCTAAATTCTAAACACTCTCCTATCGCTTAAGACTCATAGCCGCAGTGGTTGCGCTGTACTTAATCTGGGTATACATGGGTCAGACATCTAGACCCAGCAGTCCAAATGTCCATAACGACACTGTCTTCAAAGACTTCTTAAAGAACACTTGAATTTTGTAACCGATATGACATATATGCTGAGTTGTTTTACAGATGTCTGTTATAAAGGGTGATTTTTTAAGAGCTAAAGAAAAGTTTTTGGAAAAAAAGTAAAATTCAGAAAAATTCATTAAATCTTTATTTGAATCGATAGTACGGTCCATATAATTTAATGTTGGAAGATTCCAAATGCAAATTTTGCCCATGAACATTCCACTAAGGGGCAAACAGGGGCAAACTTCTTACATATCAATGAGTACAGTCCGATTCAAGTTTAAGCTCAATGATAAGCGGCCTTCTTTTTATAGCCAAATCCGAACGACGTGCCGCAATGCGACACCTCTTGTGTGAGAAGTTTTACATGGCATAGTACCTCACAAATGTTGCTAGCGTTAGGAGGGGAACCCCCACCGCTGAACATTTTTTCTGATGGTCTCGCCAGGATTCGAACCCAAGCGTTTATCGTCATAGCCGGACATGCTAACCTCTGCGATACAGTGGCCTCTGGAAGATTGGAAGATTATTTCATGCAAATGTTGACCATGACTGCGTCTCAAATGGTCCTGAGATTCTTTCCAACATTTCGGCAGGTATCTCACGAATACATGTTTCAATGTTGTCTTCACATCCTTCAATTGAAGCGTGCTTGTCTCTATAGACATGAGTTTTAACATAGCCCCACAAAAAATAGTCTAAAGGCGTTAAATCGCAAGATCTTTGCGGCCAATTGACTGGTCCCGAACGTCAAATAAAATGTTCTCCGAACTCGCCTCTCAATGAGTCCATTGTTACGCGAGGTGTGTGGCATGTGGCACCGTCTTGCAAGTCAAGCTCTTGTATTTTGGACAAAAAAAAGGTTGCATATCATCTCACGGTAGCGCTCACCATTCACAGTTACTTTACGATTCGCAACATCTTTGAAGAAGTACGGTCCAATGATGCCACCAGCCCATAAACCGCACCAAACTGTGACTTTTTTCGAATACATTGGTAGCTCTTGCCATGCTTCTGGCTGATTTGCACTCCAAAATCGACAATTCCGCTTATTTACATACCCATGCATAGCGCCTACCATTCACAGTTACGTAACGATTCGCATCATCTTTAAAGAAGTACGGTCCAATGATGCCACCAGCCCATAAACCGCACCAAACTGTGACTTTTATCAGATACATTGGTAGCTCTTGCCATGCTTCTGGCTGATTTTCACTCCAAAATCGACAATTCCGCTTATTTACATACCCATTGAGCCAAAAATGAGCTTCTTCGCTCAAAGGGAAGAAGCGCGCGATGAACTTTTCTAACCGAGCACGCTTTTGGATAATAAAATTCAATAATTTGCAAGCATTGTTCGATTCATGGTTAACTTGTAGACCAAACTGAAGATATTTGACAGTGAAACTAAACACCAAACGTGCGTGAGCTATTTAAACCAGTGTTGTCAAAAAGATAATGGCTAAAAAATCACCCTTTATATAAAAATTTCCTTAACGATTTGTAGGGGCCGTCGGCTACGTGTCTTCTATTTAAAATGGTCACTCTTTTTTAAAGACGTCTTGACGACGTGGTTTGCTGGGGAATTTAATCCAATCTAGAGTATTGGACGTTGTTTCCATCCCTGTTATATTCCATAACCACCAGATTTCCTGTCTGCAGGTTCGTATTATAGTCAGGCAGCTGTACACAAACTTTGGGTCTTCAATGTGGTGGCTCAGACTCGTTCTTTTCTCTAGCTTTGATACATCGATGTAGCATTGACTCCTAGATGCCAATAGCAGTCTAATAGTTCAAGTATTCCATTCGAAACTGCTCCCAATCCCGTAATGTTTCCTATCATCGCTTCGATTGTCCTGCAATAGTATTACCAGCTTCTTTCCACTCTTTTATCGCCATCTTTCCACGTTCTCATCATGGTATTACCTGCTTCTTTCCACTTTCTCATCGCCGTATGTCTCATAGCAGCAGTTATTGTTGCAGCCACAATTGGTTTGGGGCTTACGATCCTTGGTTAGCCTATGTGTGGTGGTTGGGTCATTCCGGTACAAAAACCTATTGCTATGGCTTCGATCGCAGTGGCTGATTCTTATCAAATCTGTATGTCTATGCGTTGCACACTTGAAATATTCCCCAGTGCCCTACTAGCCGTGGTTCACATCCCCCCCTCCCCCCATCTGTTCCAAGAAAACACTTTTTTTTAACCTGTTTCTATGTTCTTATGTTGCACTTCTTTTCCGTCCTCGAGGCGTAAGTTGGTTTGGGTCGAAACACGCACCCGTAGAGTCAGTGGACTTTCCTCGGATTGAGGCCGCATTGGGAGCCTACATTCCGTCTACTAAGTGCCCAACATATATGAGCCTTCTCAAAAGGAAATCAAGGCATGGAAAGAGGCGTCGGTAGGCAGACGGGAAAATATGGTAGGCGGACCAGAGAGCAACTCTTCTGGTTTCTACAGTAGTCTAGAAAAAATGTTCAGGCTTCTGCAATAGCTCAGAATGACGAGAGGCAATAAAGACTCGGAAAGAGGTTGTCACCCATATTCTTTTGTCTTCTCCACACAATAGTGGGGCAGAGATAAAAAGGAGCTTCAAAGTCCTCAACTTCTCCTTGTCATCGCAGACTCTGAAAAAGTCCTTAGGCGGACCAGAAAGCAGATCTGATAGGCGAGAGCTGGGCCCTATAGGCAGCTATGGGCATTTACAGTAATAGAGAATGACTAGAAGGAATCCAGGCATGGAAAGAGATATTCAACCCATGTGTTCTCAGTACTAGCAACTGAGAAGCAATAACATAAAAGGTGCTCCACTGCCTCCAACTCCTCTCCATCGTCTCAAAAACGATAAACCAGAAAAAAACTGCAATTCCATTAAAAATTCCTTGCAGACCTTCGTCTTGTGCAACTCTTTCCCTTAAATCCGAAATAAATTTCAGGATAATCACATAATTATAATGAAATCCGCGTAATAAAGAATATCCTTTGAATGCGAGGGAAATAAAAAAATGGTTTAAATGTGGCGGACGTGTAATTAGAACGTTTCGCGGTTAATTCGTGTTTCCATAACGTAATTTCTCCATTATTATTATCTATGCCCCTTTCACGTTGGCGCTGTCCTCGGTGTGATGGCCACAATAATGTTGACCATCTTCTGCAGCTCTTTAGCACATTCGTGCCACGGAAGGTGTCTACGGCGGTTGGAAAAATATGACGCCAAAATGTAAAAGGCGTCAGGCAGTAGATGCTAAAAGTGTTGCAGACCCCCTGCACATTTCCTGCAGTTCCTGGTTGAGGTTACCGGAAGCATGCGATACTGAGAGAGAGAGAGAGAGGAACATCATCATCAAGCGACACAACAAACAAACATAATTCTTTTTTATGGCTCCAATGGCATGACATTCGCCGGTTGGAGTTTCATAGGAGTAAAGGCAGGGGCGAAAAAAAAAAAAACAGGCAGCGCGAATGAGAAAAAAAAACGTAATTTGAAATTTCCAGTAAACGTAGCAAACATTATGCGCGAAAGCCGCGAAATGCAACCAAGAAACATAATAAATTAAAACCACACTTGTATGCGAGAAGGAACACTTTCGTATGCGACCAAACAAGGCCAATAACAGCAAGAGCCAGCATAAGTTAGCTGGGAAAAGGGGAATACCAACTTTTTGCAAAATTACCCACTCTAATGCAGGTCTTTTTTGAGCAACATCACAAGGTTTATGCAAAATTTTTTTTATACCCTCCTCCATAGGATGGGGGTATACTAATTTCGTTATTCGGTTTATAACACCTCGAAATATGCGTCTAAGACCCCATCAAGTGTTTATATCGTCGTGATTTAAGTCGAACTAGCCATGTCCGTCCGTCTGTCCGTCCGTCCGTCCCTCTGTCTGTCCGTCCGTCTATCTGTCGAAAGCACGCTAACTTTTGAAGGAGTAGAGCTAGCCGCTTGAAATTTTGCACAAATACTTCTTATTGGTGTAGGTCGGTTGGGATTGTAAATGAGCCAAATCGGTCTATGTTTTGATATAGCTGCTATATAAACCGATCTTGGGTCTTGACTTCTTGAGCCTCTAGAGGGCGCAATTCTCGTCCGATTTTACTGAAATTTTGCACATAGTGTTTTGATATCACTGCCAACTACTGCGCTGAGTATGGTTCAAATAGGTTCATAACCTGGTATAGCTGCCATATGAACCGATCTTGGGTCTTGACTTCTTGAGCCTCTAGAGGGCGCAATTCTTGTCAGATTTGACTGAAATTTTGCACGTGGTGTTCTGGTATCACTTCCAACAACTGCGTTAAGTATGGTTCAAATCGGTCCATGTTTTGATATAGCTGCTATATGAACCGATCTTGGGTCTTGACTTCTTGAGCCTCTAGAGGGCGCAATTCTTATCCTATTTTATTGAAACTTTGCAAGTAGTGTTTTGGTAATCCTTCCAACAACTGCGTCAAGTATGGATCAAATCGGTCCATGTTTTGATATAGCATCCGATTTGGCTGAAATTTTGCATAAGGTGTTTTATTATGACTTCCAATAATTGTGCCAAGTAAGGCGCAAATCGAAACATAACCTGATATAGCTGCCATATAAACCCATCTGGGATCTTGATTTCTTGAGCCTCTAGAGGGCGCTATTCTCATATAATTTGGAAGAAATTTTGTACAACGGCTTATCTCATGACCTTCAACATCCGTGTCTAATATGGTCTGAATCGATCAATAGCTTGATACAGCTCCCATATAAACCGATCTCCCGAATTTTAAAATTAGTGATTTTTGACTAGTCAATTTTGCCCCAAAACATGACATTATGTATGGTAACAAAAATTTTTATTAGTTGTCTTTGTGGAATGAGAATAAAAACATGTTATTCTTCACTTAAAAATTCTCATCTATGTACAAAAAAATATTTTTCCACCATTTATTTATTGGGTTGCCCAAAAAGTAATTGCGGATTTTTCATATAGTCGACGTTGACAAATTTTTTTACAGCTTGTGACTCTGTAATTGCATTCTTTCTTCTGTCAGTTATCAGCTGTTACTTTTAGCTTGCTTTAGAAAAAAAGTGTAATAAATGTATATTTGATTAAAGTTTATTCTAAGTTTTATTAAAAATGCATTTACTTTCCTTTAAAAAAAATCCGCAATTACTTTTTGGGCAACCCAATACAAAGTTTTTGAAATATGTACCCACTGCATATATCCCACTTTCTGACTACTGGCGAATGATAGCCCATGGCAAAAAATAACCTGAGATGATTGTGACCTACATGTCGCTGTTATTGCATGTCATGCCGCTCTTGGGTGTAGTATGCATTTATGAGTGTAGTATGCAGGACAACGACATGCTGCCACAGCTGTCAAGGTTTATTCAATTCGGCTTGAGCAGCCCTTTAGTCTGCTCGCAGCTTGCCTCTACAATAGGACAAGCAAAACCTAGCTGCGTGCGGACTAGGACCTATACAAGGCGTCCTTTTACAAGTACAAGGGCGAGGTTAAATCGTCTAAGAGGGACTCATGTGAATGTTTTTGCAAATCGATAGAGGGAGTGAATGAGTTTGCAGCATTCTGTGTTTGAAGCATTCTAGAGGATGATGGAACCTAGACGGAATCTAGCTCTAAAACCCTCAAGCTACCGGCTGCTACACACTTCCCTGGGTTTTGAGAAGTGGCCGGGGGATCATTTAACCCGAAAGGTGTCGATGACTCTCTGACACAACACAGCGCCGAGTCACTGTCCGTGGTTAAGGACATGATAATGGAGGGGAAGATAGTATGGGACATTAATTCATACCATACGTACTGCCTGCTATGCTGCACAGGGCAGCACCAATTGTCATACGACTCCTTGATATGATTTTTAGATGCAACGATTTGCTGGGCTATGTACCCACTGTGTGGCGGAATATTAGGGTGGTTTTTATTCTAAAAGCGGGAAAGCCGAGCTCCTCTCTACACAAAGACTACAGGCCGAAAAGCCTCCCATCCTTCATTTTGAAGACATTGGAGAGACGAATCACATGTGCATTAAAGACCGCCTCGACTAAGGACCACACAGTGGGATAGAATCGAAGAAAATTGTAAAAAATCCCATTTGAGAAAGGATGAAGATAACACTTTGAAATTTGAGCTGAGGTGTTATTGAGGTCATGTACAAAATTTCAAGGACAAAGGTGGTCCGGTAGGGTACTAAAGTTGGTCAACTCTTTTTTGCTGGATAGTGCTCGAAAATCCCTACAATATCTCCACTGGTCTCGGGGATATACAACTTATAATGAATGACAATTCGATATGTTAAGATGAACCAAGCAACGAAAACCTGCTTTGGAAACCTGACGTTAATGTAAATTTTTCACAAAGAGGTGATATTTACCAGAGCTGGAGATATTTGTAGATACTTTTCTTCAGCATCTGTTGCTCAGAGCCACTAGTTTAAATTTGTCTGAGAATAGCAAGTCCTTCGCCGTTAAGCAAATCAAGCCGTCTTACCCTCCTTAATGTACCAGCACTCCGCTTGGGCTAGGTGCACAACATAATGCCATTTGTTTTTGTATCTCACGTAGCAATTAATATTTTCTAAACCCATTCCAGGGCTTTTTATTCGTTCAGATGGATTTCGCAGACAAAGGACTCGCGTAAATAGTTATTGGCTGTTGCCGAGTCGCACTATACCAATAAATGAGTGGATAAATGGCTTTTGGCCATGGTAAAGGTACCATCCATAGGTATGGTGGATGGCTTTATTTCAAACACAAAACAGGTGTTGGAGATTTATTGATTTAGTGGCTGGAATTACATCGCTTGAGTTTTATGTTACTAACACTTGCTGCAATGCAAATGCGGGAGACAAGCTAATAAAAGCCAATAAATACTGGTTGGAGAAAGTCATAACAATGTCTGCCATATGGAAGGTCTCGTTAAAGGGTTATCAAAATGCATAAAATCGGTAATGAATAGACATTTTTAAGTTTACAATTAAACTAGCTGAACCTGGCCCGCCTCGCTGCTCCTTCTTCAACTCTCTAACATCTTTTTAGGTGCCCTGAATGCGGATATCGAATTCGTGCCATTATAGCCTATGACGCTGAACGCATTCGAATCCTGGCGAGAACATTGGACAAAGCGGTGTTTATCCCCTCTTAATGTTGGCGACATTTGCGAGGTCCAATGCCATACATGATCATTTAAAATATTTTCCCCAGAGAGGTGTCGCACTGCGGGACACCGTTCGGACTCTCCTATAAAAAAAAGGTCCATTATCATTGAGTTTAAACTTGAATCGGAAAGCACTCATTAATGTGTGAGAAGTTTGCCCCTGCCAGGTTCCTGGTGTTTTTAAAATTAAGGGTAATGAGAAGTGCTTTTTAGGGGAGGCATGGCTCCTCAGACATTTCGACTCAAATATGGATATTAAATTCGTGCTGCACTTCCAAATCTCTTTAATTTGAGCCCCATATTGTCATGGCAGGTAAATGTAAACCGTTTCAAGGGTGTTTTGGGGATGGGGCGGACCCCGGCACTTTTTACTGAAAATAGATATCAAATTCGTTCTTTATTATAGGGGGTGCTTTATGGCATACTCCAAAACATTTGGCTCCAAAATTGAATATGAAATTCTTTTTCTACTCTCAAATTCCTTTCATTTCAGTCCCATTTGTCATAATGGGTCAAATAACCCATTTGACGTATCCTTAGGATGAAAAGCGCCACCTAGACTTGAACGCAAACTTAAATGTCATATTCGTAATCTACTCCCAAATACCTTTCATTTGAGTCCCATATAGCCATGGTCGGCTAATATGCCCATTTGGGGGTTTGGAGGGTTGGCGACCTCCCATTACTTGGACCTAATGTTTTATGCCATATTTGTAATCAAATGCCTAATACTTTTCATTTGAGTCCCATATTGACATGAACTTCGAATACATATGTTGAGAGGAGTTTAGGGTTGGGGCTGCCCGCTGGGTACTTGGACCAAAATTTTAATACCATTTTCATTTACTGGTCTCCAATACCTTTCATTTGATACCGTTACTGTGACTACCGGACCACTTTCGGATATGGGTGGCGGTTTTAGGGTAAGGGGGAGGGTCCGCCTCCACTCGCCTTCTTCCAGAAAAAACGTACACAATCTAGGAACATTTTAAGAATATCGGTTCAGCCATGTATTATATAGTCATAATGGGTCTAATGGCGTTTTGGAGGGATGGCATGACCCCCTATACATCGATCTGATTTTGTATGCCAGCTTCGAAATCGACGTCCGAAGACCTTTAATTTGAGCCCCATATTGAAATGAAAGTCCAATATGTCTGTTTGGGGAAGTTTTGGGGTTGGGCGGACCGATGGGTACTTAGACTCAAATTTTAATACCATATTCGTATTCTACTCTCCGATACTTTTCATTTGATACCCATATTGTCCCGATCGGCCCACTTTTGATTTTGTGTTGTGTTTTTGGCATAAGGGGGAGGGTCCGTCCCCCTTCCGATATCGAAAAATTATATAGCCTATGACGCCTTCCAGACCAACATACACAATATGCGAACATTTCGAGAAAATCGGTTCTGCCTTTTTTCAGTCTATACGAAACAAACAAATCGAGTCCCATGTATCCCTGATTGGCTAATGTGACCATTTTGGGCGTTTTTGTAGGGGTGGGTGACCCCCTATACTTCGATCTGATTTTGTACGCCTGATTGGAAATCTACTCCCCAATAACTTTCATTTGAGCTCCATATTGAAATGAACGTCCAATATGTCTGTTTTGAGAGAATTTTGTGGTTGGGGTGGACCGATGGGTACTGGGACTAACATTTTAGTACCATATTCGTATTCTACTCTTCAATACTTTTCATTTGATACCTATATTGTCCTGATCGGTCCATTTTTGATTTTGTGTTGTGTTTTTGGTATAAGGGGGAGGGTCCGTTCCCCTTCCGATATCGAAAAATTATATAGCCCATGTTTCCTTCCTGACCAACCTACATAATATGGGAGATTTCGAGAAAATCGGTTCTGCCTTTTCTTCAGTCTATACGGAACAAACAAACCGAGTCCCAATATGCGAACATTTCAAGACAATCGGTTCTGCCGTTATTCAGTATATACGGAACAAACAAACCGACTCCTGTATATCCGTGATTGGCTAATGTGCCCATTTTGGGCATTTTTGTGGGGGTGGGTGACCCCCTATACTTCGATCTGATTTTGTACGCCTGATTGGAAATCTACTCCCCAATAACTTTCATTTGAGCTCCATATTGAAATGAACGTCCAATATGTCTGTTTGGGAGAGTTTTGGGATTGGGGCGGACCGATGGGTACTGAGACTCAAATTTTAATACCATATTCGTATTCTACTTTTTAATACTTTTCATTTGATACCTATATTGTCCCAATCGGTCCACTTTTGATTTTGTGTTGTGCTTTTGTCATAAAGGGGGAGGGTCCCTCCCCCTTCCGATATCGAAAAATTATATAGCCTATGTCGCCTTCCAGACCAACCTACACAATATGGGCAAATTTTGAGAATATCGGTTCTGCCTTTTCTTCAGTCTATACGAAACAAACAAACCGAGTCCCATATATCCCTGATTGGCTAATGTGCCCATTTTGGACGTTTTTGTGGGGGTGGGTGACCCCCTATACTTCAACGGGAATTTGTATGCCAGATTCGTTATCTACTCCCGCATACTTATCATTTCATATCCATATTGTCCTTATCGATCCACTCTTGATTTTGGGTCGTGTTTTTGGGATAACGGTGGAGGGTCCGCCCCCTTCCGTTATCAATAAATTATGAAGCCTATTCCAACTTCCTGGCCATATTCGTAATCTACTCCCGAATACCTTTCATTTGAGACCCATATTGTCATGATCGTCAAATAAACCTATTTTAAGGGGTTTTGGGGCTTGGGGGCCCCCAGGTACAGGGACCTAACTATTATTATGAAATTTTTACTCTACTCTTAAATACCTTTCATTTGAATCCCATATTGTCGCGATCGGTCCACTTTTATTTTTGGGTAGTACTTTTGGGGAAAGGGGGAGGGTCCGATCCCCCCCCATTATCAAAAAACAATGTAGCCTTTGTTTCCTTCTAGATCAACCTACACAATCTGTGAAAATTTCAAAACAAACACAAATTGAATTTTATATAGCATTTGGATATTCACTAGAGCTTGATATTATGCCTAGAAATCGATTGAGAATTCTACATATATTCATGGGCATTTCTGTAGGTTACTACCAAGTAAACTAAGAAATACTCCAAAGTCCAAGTTCGTCAACTAGACCATAACATAATTGATTTTGTTTTTTATTATATGGAAGAAAAAAGAACGAAATAAACAATTATGATTGCCTTGTTAATCAAACATCAAAAACACACCTTCTTCAAATCGTTTTGCGTCAGGCCTCTGGAACATGGAAGCACTTACAACAGGACCATTAATCCAACCAACGTCATCAACACAATCATCATCTACAGCACATTATCCTTGTCAAACCTAGTCATCACCTTTTCCCGCCACCAGCATCCTGTCCGCGAAGTGAAGCCATTATTATTTGTTGTTGTGTGCGGTTATTATTGTGCGATTGTTATGCATGAAAAGAACGCGCGAAAGCGAACACGAACCAATTTCATGGTGAATTTAATTTCAGGACAATAGTTGAAGTGTCCTGTCATCAGTTGCTCCACCTCTACCTCCCCCTCAACAGGGTGCATGCCTTGTTGTGCAGTTGGGCTTCATCTGCAATTTTGTTAAACAGAGGCCTCTGCTGGAGTTCCTTTAGCTATTTTTTCTCATTTTACACTGAGCTCTGCTCTTTTAATTTTCCTACTCTGACACTGACGACGCATTGTAGGTGTGGAATGTTTTCTTGCATGAAATTGTAAATTGTACAACTAACATACCTTGAGGCTGTTAAAAAAAAAAGTACAAGAAGTAAACGAAGGAGAAGAAAAGCTCTTCGTGCTGAGTACAATAAAAACCAATCAACTCTGGGATACAGCCAGAGGTGAATGAATTGTGAAGCATTGGTGTAGAGATCGTAGATGGAAACAAAAACATACGCACATAATCTATGACCACGGGTAAAAAAAAACATTCACCATCGCTGTGTTGCTCATTTCGGTGGACGCATTGTAGGCATTCCACGAAAGTTTTTCACTTTGTTGATTACTCGGGTTTGACTGTCTCTTATACAAACACATTTAAGTCATTTCATACATGTATTATTTAACGGCCAAAGGTTTCATAAAGGGGATTTTTGTCGTACATGCATGGATTTTAATGAAATTGGCATCGATCGAAAGATATTTTTCCAGAGAAGCAACAAATACATATGACAATTAATTTTCCTTTGAGAAAAAGCCATGAAAATGGTGAATTAATTTTCAATAAAAGAAAAAGAAGCATCAACACAGCAAATTGTTGTTGGTTCCTTCGTTATGGGTGTAAATGCAAAGCCATATGTGAGAGTATTAGTGGTGAGAGTAAGAGAAACAAATCGAGCTAGAGAAAGAGTAACACTATTTAGGTGAGGGTGTGTTGTGTAGGTGTGATGTGCGTAAACCTACTTCGCATGCCAATTTTGTTGTTGTTGTTTGTATATGTCTTGCGAGTGCACAATAATAGAAAAAATTTTATAACTACAGGTCATATGCAGTAGGCGGGTTTTATAAAGGTGAGTTTGTGGTAAATATTACGGCCAAATGGTTGAATGAATTTTAATGGAATTGGCATCAATTGAAAGACATTTTTCCAGAAATGTGGAGAATATACGATATATGAAAATAAATTTTCCAATAAGCATTATTGGTTAGAGAGCGGGATGACTGGTGTGTGCGAGAGTATGCTAAAAGAAGTCACTATTGGTAGAAAACGGTTTGAATGCCATTGTCATTGCTTATGCATACATTTGTAAAAATAATGCATATTATCGTTACCACACATGATTTCAAAACAACAACAAATGAAAGAGAATATGACGAAAGCAGTGCATTGCATGTCTTTTGTTTATCTCACATAACAGTCTCAAAGGCAACGAATATGGAGCGAATGGTGTGAATGGTGTGAATCATTTAAGCGTTGATTGAATAAAGCATTATAGCTTTCAAAAGGAATATTTCTAAATATTTCGTTAATTTCTGTTGTACCCACCACCATAGAATGGGGTAAAGGTATTGGGGAAGAGAATACTAAAAGAGCCGCCCTGCACCTAAAAGAACCCCAAACGAACATAAAGGCCAATATGAGTTTTTAATAAAAGGAATTTGGAAGCGGGTTCGTAAATTTGTTTGTTCAGTATATTCTTAAAAACGGCTGAACCTATTTTATTGAAATTTTCACAAATTGTAAAGGTTGATCTGGAAGGTGTAAGAGGTTATCTAATATTTTGATATCGAAAAGGGGTCGGGACTCCCTCCTTACTGTAAATGCAACACCCAGATGTGCGCCGATCGGAACAATATGGAACTCAAATGAAAGGAATTTGGGAGTAAAGGACGAATTTGATAAAAAAACTTAAAACTTTGTCCAAGTATCCAGGTAATCACGCCTACCACAAAAACCCCTTAAAATAAGCATTTTGGACGATCATTACAATATGGGACTCAAGTGAAAGGTATTCAAGAATAGATTAAGAATACAGTCTGGTAGGAGCAATAGGGTATATAAGTGGATTCTCACCGTAACCACAAAAGCACTGCCCTAAAATGAAAGATATTTGGGAGTAGATTACGAATTTGGAAAATCGGTCTATATAGCAGCTCCAATATGGTCCGATTTGGCCCGTTCAAGAACTTGATCAGCGTGCATCAAAAAGATGTATCTGTGCCAAATTTCAGCTCAATATCTTAATTTTTAAAGGCTGTAGAGTGATTACAACAGACGGACGGATAGACGGGCAGACACCCGGACATCATTAAATTGTCTCAGAATATTACGACGATCCGAAATATATATACTTTGTAGGGTCGGAAATGGATATTTCGATGTGTTGCAAACGGAATGACTATGAATGTACCCCCTGTCCTACGGTGGTGGGTATAAAAAGGGACTTGTTTAGGAGTATGGCCATAGTGGCATGAGGAGGACTAATATCTGCAATCTCCTAATCCAATGACCACAGGCTGTATCACACTATCCTCACTAAGCATTATATTGGTGCCCTTCATTTTGATACTCAGCACAGTGTTTTTTCTGTGGTTTTGTAAAGGGCAGACATGACACTCCGTTTTCTTCGCCCAGAAGAGAGACGAGAGAAGGAGGGGAAAATAAGTGATGATAGGTGAGTGGGTGGCATAGGCGCTGGTGTGAAAAGAATAATATACACAATGCCAACACCGGCAGTAGTCGTATAACACAAACGAGGCAAAAACAAACTTGCGAAAATAAAGTAAAATGCACCTCAGGCTTATTGCAGCAGCGTTAGTCTCACCTATTGGACGTGTCTGGCATAAATTTGAACCAAGACCATAGCACGATTTCAGTTTCAGATCAACACCAACAGACACTCTTCATAGCCCAACACTCATTCACCCATGTTGGCCCTGGTAAACTTTAATAGCCGAAGTATCATCACAGCTTTAAATGTATGGCCATGCCAATTGTGGGGTGCGAATGTTGCCAAGAAATATTAGAAATTTATAGTAAAAAGCGAGCAACACAAAAAACCAACAACAAACTTCGAATTCGAATTGGTTGTATTGTTTGTTTGTTTGTTTTGAGGCAAATGAAAAGTGAAGACTGCAGTTTTTAATTTCTCTTTCTCTGTGTTTTGTTGTGACCGTTGTTATGAATATTCTGCATTATTTTTTTTAATTTGCATGTGACACTTGCAGACAATGCCTGAGCAATTGATGCGTTAGAAAGGTGGAAAATTATGTTTCTCACTAAACTGTCAAGACCAAAGCAGAAAGTCTATGGGATTCTTGAGGGAAGCTTACGGTAGCCAAGTACGAATTGCGCGGCATTTTACAATGGAGTGGGCCATGGATTGCCACTGCGCCGTTATATCATTGAGACAAGGAGTACTTTCAGTTGGTTCAGTCGAGTGAAATATGCTGTTGACTTCTGTTGTGCTTGCAGCTTTTCAATCTCCAACTTCCGTCAGATCGTACTTTTCTCGCCATACTCAAACATTGCGAGCCTATGCTACAACAATGTAATGATCCGAATCTAAATTCGCTCCACGGATCGCTTGTTGTTGTTGTTATAGCAGTTTGTTGTGTTCTATCTTTCACCTGCTTCATTCTGTTGAGTGTCAAGATCCAGAAACTCTGCGACTAAGATGGGATGCGTCCAGAGGGATCTGGATCTTAGTTGAGTGGGTCTGGGTGGGCAGTTGACCATGTGATATGTACCGTGTGGTCCCTGGTCACAATCGGCCCGTCGTCCTAAATTCTTTCCCTGTAGGAGTTTAGGCGGCCGCATCCACAGCGACGTAGTTGAGCCCGAACTACTCTGGTTTTACGTGGGAGGTCAAATTCTTCAGGTGCAATAGGAGGCGGTCGTTGTCCAAGGACTACATTCACCCGATAAATATTCGCGGCATCTGCTACCGTACCTGTATGAATGTTGTCTAGACCCGCTTGATATGCCGCTTGATGCTTGTTGTTGCCATCTATTGTGTTTGCAGCTTTTCATGTCCAGCTTTCGTGCAGTGTCCGATCGTACTTTCCTCGAGTGCGAAGCTTTGCTGCAACACGGTAATGATCCGAATCTGTATTCGCTCCACAGATAGATCGGTGTTCTTGTGGTAGCACTTTGTTGTGTTCTATCTTTCGTCTGCTTGATTCTTTGAGTGTCAAGATCCAGCAAATCTGCGCCTAAGATGGGTGCATCCAGAGCGATGCCGACGTGCAAGGATATACATCTTGCAGAGGTTAAACAGTGCCGGAGATATCACCCCGCCTTGGAGAATTCCCTGTTTCACTCTACGGTGCTCCGACTTCTTTTCCCTTAATTCCCCAAAGCACTGGCGACCACACAGATAATTCGTGACCCAAAGTTTCAGGCCTGGCTGGAGGGACGTGTTGGCGAAGACCGTCCTATCAAATGGCCTGGACTGATTGAGGCCACGGCAAATGTGTGCGGTGATGGCATGCAAAGCAGTTGTAGTGCTATGCAGTCTTCAGAGTCCATGTTGATGTTTGGCACATGGAAATTCTCCTACGAGGCTCGGGAGGAGTAATGCCTCAACCGGTTTTTTCTATTGGTGAGAGAAGGGAGATCGGTCTTCAGTAGCGGGATCACTCTTCCAGACATCAGGTATTATAAGAGTGTTCAAAGACAGGTTGGGGACAGTAGGAAGGTACTCAACTCCAGGTAAAACCAGGTTCTTCAGCATCAGTGTAGATATTCCGTCGGGGCCCAACGCCTTGGACGATTTGGCGCTACGTATGACATTCGTAACTTCGCCCACGGTAAATTGTGATGGCTGTCTATTGGCTCGGAGACCACGGATACGACGAATGGCTATCCTCCTAGCCATCTCACTCTCGAGATGCGCAAAAAATTGACGGTTGAACAACCTGGCGCATCTTTTCGGATCGCTCACGGTTATGTCGCCAAAACTGACTGACGGGGGGTCCGTTTTTACTATTCTTCTGGCACGAGATAGCTGTGAACACCACGCCGGCTGGAGCTTTGAGGTCCGATCTGTGTGGCTGTGAGCTACCGGGCGTGTCCACTGATTGCGGACAGTGGAATGCTCCATAGGCAGTAGCTGCAACGGCAGTCACATACAATCAGCGGTATCGAGCGGAGAGTCTCAGTGAGAGGCCGGGCGACACCGACTCTTGCATAAATACTTAGCGCCTATGATCCTCGATATGACAAGGCGAGTTATTGGCGCCTTTAAATAACCAATGGCCACCATGTTCCCGCGGCGACCAGTACCTTGTTGTTGTTCAACAACAACAACAACTATTCCTCTTTTTACAGCGTAATTCTGATAATTGTCCAGGGGCGGGTTACTGGCCTAGCGTCCCAACCGCATGAGTTTAGTGGGATTGCATGTACATCCCTCGATGTCGCGAGCCGCTTGCTCCAATATTTGACGCTCGCCTCCAGTCGCCCCTAACCTGGGATCAGCTGTTGATGTTGGCCATTGGTTATTGAAAGGCGTCAATACCTCGCCTTGTCATCTCAAGTATCATTGGCACTCAGTATTTAAATGAGAGCCAATGCAACCTGACCCCTCACTGAGACTCTCCACTCGAAATCGCTGACTGCCATCGGGCGCATTTGCAGGTACTTCACATAAAAACGAAGCTTTCCACAATCCGGAATCTGTAGACGCTGTTGTTGTTATTTATGATTTTGAAAAATAAATAAGAGCAAAACTCGTGCTCGAAGTTTTCCCAGATTGTCAGGTTCTAATATGACATCTACACCAAATTACAACCAGCCATTTAAATACGCCTATCCATGCCACCCCATGGTGTGTGTGTTTAGCGCATTCGAGAATGTCCTTAAGCTGTCATCGGAAATTAAAATAAACATCTGCATTATGGAGAATGTGCTCTTATGAATCCATTGGCCAACGACACGGAAAGAAATCTACGATTCATTGCCACTATAAATTCTTGGCTTAAATGCAGCATCTCACACTGTGCACCGCAATAAAGGCGTGCAAATATGAAAAGGGCGACAATTTCGCGTCTAACTTACCTACAACAACAACACTTTGGGGCTAAATAAAAAAGAAACCAAAAAGAAAGTCAGGCACACACACACCAAAGGATGAAGGATACATTTGAAAAGTCAAAAATCGTTTCAATTCCAACGAGAAAGAGACATTAAAAATCATAGTTGCCTATTTCTTCTCATTTTTTTTTTGGGGGGAAAGCATAGCAAAGGCTGTTTTATTTTTTGAATTTCAAATGAAATTGAAATAAATCGTTACATACATGAAAGTACGCTCAACTCCTTGTTTTCGTAGTGTAAATGTACATTCTTTTTTAAACCTCTTTCGGTAATGGTAATAAACACTGCTGGGTTACATCCATCCTACTTCCGTGCAGTAACCATACGCAGTTTAGCATACGAGGTAAGTATAATAAATTTGGGAAAAACAATATTCGTCAACTTTTATTTCCCAAACAGCGTTCGACTAGGCCGAATCTTGGATGCCGTTTGTCAAGATTTTTCAACCAAATTGGAAAAAATTGCGGATTTTAGGGGTCTCAGGAAGTCAAACCCGGAGATAGGTTTATATAGGAGCTATATTAGGTTATTGACCGATTTGGATCTTACTTGGCTCCGTTGTTGGGGGGTTATAACAGAATACTATGTCCAAAACTTCAGCCAAATGGGATGAAAATTGAGGCATCCAGGAGTTCAAGAAGTACAATCGGGAGATCGGTTTATATGGGAGCTATATCAGAGTCTTGACTGATTTGGACCGCACTCGGCACATTTGTTAAGAGTCATAACGGAACACTATGTGCAAAACTTCAACCAAATCGGATGAAAATTGAGGCATCCAGGGGTTCAAGAAGTGCAATCGGGAGATCGGTTTATATGGGAGCTATAACAGGGTCTTGACAGATTTGGACCGTACTAGGCACAGTTGTTGGAAGTCATAACAGATCGCTGCATGCAAAATTTCAGCTAAATTGGACAAAAATTGCGGCGTCCAGGGGCTCAAGAAGTCAAATCGGAATATCGGTTTATATGGGAGCTATATCCAAATCTGAACCGATAAGGCCGATTTGCAATTCACGAAGAACTACATCATTATTAAGAATCTGTGCAAAATTTCAAGCCGCCTGTTTTACGTGTTCGACCATTATTGTGATTGCGACAGACGGATGGACGGACACGGCTAGATCGAC
>NC_081553.1:60650310-60740310 GCF_963082655.1 Stomoxys calcitrans | reverse complement strand
ACCTTGTGTTTGGTCCATAAAATCAAAAGCTATGAAATACTATAGCAATAAAATACAATGCAATGCGAACTGGCGGCTAGAGCAATTGCTGACGGTGAAAATGAGAAAATTATCACATCTCATACAAACGAGCAAATACAAATGCAATGCCCCGTGACATCTAAGAACAACGAGCCAAATGGGAAATGTCCTTAAAAAGAGGTGTGAGTCGCATGGTGCAGGCATTGCGTATATGCTCCACATGCAAGAAAAACGCATTCGTAAGAAAATAATTCACACCGAATGAGTGAGGATGACAATAGGGAAGTCAACGGTAAAAGGATTTCAGTGTTTGGTGACAATTTTCTCTGGCGTACAACATTCACATAAACATGTACTTGAAACCTATGAGAATGTACGTTAGCAACGGAAGAAGGCTGAATTCCTTTTCAAAGTGCCATTGCCAAAGACAAGATATACAGCGTTTATTTCAAAACGACTTTCGAATGCAAAAATAGTTGAAAACGTGCGGGAACGAGTCTTGGTAACCCACCACCATATATTTTGCCCCAAAAATTTCACAAATGAACTTAGTTGAAGGGCATATACGTACTTTACGTACCAAATCTCTGCTAAAGCAAGCTAAACGTTAAGTTGAGATGTTTTGGAGAAGAGGTGATGCATCTTACCCCACCCCCAATTCCTTTCACATAAGCCCCACATTTATTTGGCCGGAAAATATGCCCGATTTAGGGGTGTTTTGGGAAGTGGGATGGTCCTCCAATCACTAAGCCCTGAAAATATATGTCAGCAACGTGCTCTATTCTCAATATTTGAATCCCATATTGCCATTGGCCTCAAAATTGGATATCAAATTCGTTTTCGAATCTCAAATACCATTCACTTAAACCCCTTTTTTGAGAAAGCCAGCAAATATGTCCGGTTTGGGGTATGGGTCCTAAAAACTATGAATATCGAGCTCCACTGTCTTGAAGATTGTCTTGGTGAGCAAATACGTCCTACTTGGGGGTTGTTATAGTGGTGGGACGTCCCCTAGACCAACTGGTCCCGAATGTTCATGTCAGATTCATGGTCTACTCCCTACTCCCTTCATTTGAGCTCCATTTTTCCATAGTCGACAAACATGACCGGTTTGGGGGGGTGTTTTGGGGAATGGGGCGGCCGTGTTCAGTGACTTGGCTTTGAAAATATATATCAGATTCGTGTTCTACTCCAAAATACCTCTTATTTGAGTCTTATATTGCAATATCAGCAAAGACTTCCCATTTGGGTGGTGTTATACCCGACCATTGATTTCAGATTCGTGCTTTTCCCAAATACCTTTAATTTGAGCCCCATATTTCCATGACCGGCTTGGGGGTGTTTTGGGGGATGGACGGCCACGCAGTTAGTTGGCTTTGAAAATATTTATCGGATTCGTGTTCTACTCTAAAAACCCTCTTATTTTTGAGCCTCATATTGCAATAGTCAGCAAATATTTACTATTTGGTGGTGTTGTGGGGGGTGGGGGGGCCCCCTAGACACTTATCCCAAATATTGATATCAGATTCGTGCTTAACTCCCAAAGACCTTTCATTTGAGCCCCATAATGCAATGGTCGTAAATTTTTCCCCTTGGGGGATGTTTTTGGGAACAGGCGGCCCCAAACACTTGGTCCTATATTTGGCCCCAAACACTTGGTCCTATAATTTTTCCCCTTGGGGGATGTTTTTGGGAACAGGCGGTCTCCAAACACTTGGTCCTATATTTTGATATCAGATTCGTATTTTACATTCAAATACCTTTTATTTAAGCCCCATATTGCCATGGTCAGTAAATAAGTCCTGTTTGGGGGGTGTTTTGGGAATGTGGTGGACCCCCAGAAACTTTGTCCCAAATTTGAATATCAGATTCGTATTCTACTCGCAAATACCTTTCATTTGAGCCCAATATTGCCATGGTCGGTAAATATGTCCGATTTAGGGGTGTTTTGGGGTTTAGAGTGGTCCCCCAAACACGTGGTCCGACAATTGGATAGCAGAGAGGTTTTCTAATCTTAAATACCTTTCACTTGAGTCCCAAATTCTCGTGATTGGTGTGTGTATATATTTGGTAGGTTTCGGGGTGGGACGCCCCCCCCCCCCCCCCCCCCCCCCCCTTGGGAACCCCGTTCGAAATTTGGATACCAAATTTTTTTTTGTAGGTTGCTATAAGGGAGCACACAAAAATTCGCTTAAATCGCACCACCCATCTTCGAGATCTGGCGTTTCTGACAATTAGGGTAAGGGGGAGGGTCCGCTCCCCCTTTAGATATCAAAAAATTTAGTACCCTATTTTCACCACGAGATCATTATGCACCATCAGTGAAAATTTCAAGAAAATCGTAAGGAACACACAAACAAACAAACCTACAAACAAACACAAATTGATTTTTATACCCTCCACCATAGGATGGGGGGTATACTAGTTTCGTCTTCTTGATCGTCGCTACATTTTATGTCGATCTAGCCATGTCCGTCCGTCTGTCTGTCGAAAGCACACTAACTTCCGAAGGAGTAAAACTAGCCGCTTGAAATTTTGCAAAAAAAACTTTCTATTAGTGTATGTCGGTTGGTATTGTAAATGGGCTATATCGGTCCATGTTTTGATATAGCTGCCATATAAACCGATGTTGGGTCTTGACTTCTTGAGCCTCTACAGTGCGCAATTCTTATCCGATTGGAATGAAATTTCGCACGACGTGTTTTGTAATGATATTCAACAACTGTGCCGAGTATAGTTCAAATCGGTTGATAACCTGATATAGCTGTCATATAAACCGATCTTGGGTCTTGACTTCTTGAGCCTCTAGAGTGCGCAATTCTTATCCGATTGGAATGAAATTTTGCACGACGTGTTTTATTATGATATCCAACAACTGTGCTAGGTATGGTTCAAATCGGTCCATAACCTGATATAGCTGCCATATAAACCGATCTGGGATCTTGACTTCTTGAGCCTGTAGAGGTCGCAATTATTGTCCGATTTGCCTGAAATTTTGTACGAAGGATTCTCTCATGACCACCAACATACGTGTTTATTATGGTCTGAATCGTTCTATAGCCCGATACAGCTCCCATATAAATTGATCTCTCTATTTTACTGCTTGAGCCCCCAAACGGCGCAATTCTTATTCGAATTGCCTGATATTTTACACAGGTCTCCAATATATAATTTAATTGTGGTCCAAATCGGACCATATTTTGATATCGCTCTAATAGCAGAGCAAATCTTTTCTTATATCCTGTTTTGCCTAAGAATAGATGCCGGGAAAAGAACTCGACAAATGCGATCCACGAGCAAGCGTTGCTCGTTAGTAAGTCTATTCATGATGAAATGTCAAAGCATACTGAGCATCTTTCTCTTTGACACCATGTCTGAAATCCCACGTGATCTGTCAAATACTAATGCATGAAAATCCTAACCCCAAAAAAATCACCCTTTAGTACAAGAATTTACCAAAATATCCCTACAGGAAATGGGTCAGGTCCCAAACCTGTCACTGTATAGGTCCTCTGGTCTCGTCATTTGCGGGGGTCGTTAACATTGTTGGATAAGTTTTTTTTTTATTTCTTTTCTTAATGGTAATAAGAATTTTCTACAATTGCAAGATACTATCCTAGCGACTCAACTATGATTCCGAAACGGGTATAGCGATCCTTGCTTGCTACAAGATCTGATTACCGCTTGCAGCAGCTCCCAACCGGGGAACACAATCCGCCACAACCCGGTAGCTTTCGGCTGAGCTTCCACGCTGACCACGATGAGAACCACACAGATGAAAGCTTAAAACTCCAACTTTTGTGGCAACTCATATTCATCCAGGGCAGGGCGAAATGAGAACATTAATTAAGGATTATATTTTCCCAGTTAAAAGGGAAATATCTTCCAAGCATGTATTATATTTTTGTTTCTTATGGATGTCTCCATAGCAAACCACACTTTTGTGGATGGAAAATAACGAAATACACTCACATTCAATGGAACTAAAATGAACATGAAACAAGTGTCATGTAATTCAGCATCTATTTTAAGATAGCTAGAAATTATCGTCATTTTTTGTAACGCCCTTGCCTAGATTTGCAATAGAAAAAATGCTTGGCCTAATTTTATATTCACCAACGTATGCATCATGCATCGTGATGGTTAAACATTATTTTGTCATTCTGTTTGTAACACAACAAAACATGCCTTTCAGGTATATATTGGGTTGCCCAAAAAGTAATTGCGGATTTTTCATATAGTCGGCGTTGACAATTTTTTTCACAGCTTGTGACACTGTAATGGCATTCTTTCTTCTGTCAGTTATCAGCTGTTACTTTTAGCTTGCTTTAGAAAAAAGTGTAAAAAAGTATATTTGATTAAAGTTCATTCTAAGTTTTATTAAAAATGCATTTACTTTCTTTTAAAAAATCCGTTTTTTTTTTTCAATAAAAGTTTTTGGTTCAATAAAAGGAACATTAAAGGTCGATATCGATGAAATATGGAACATAGAATTATATAACATCCCAACACATTACTGTTGAATATTGTCAAAATCGGATCAAATTTGGATATAGCTACCACATATCCCTCTCTCGATTTCGTTGAAATTCTCTAACATATCAAAGACCGAGGAGATGGGTATCCAACATTCGGCCAGACAAAACTTAACATGTTTTTACTTGTAACATTAATTTTACTGCGACTCATAATGACTGTGAACACAACGAAAACTATTGCAATATGTAACATTAAGCTGTACCCATTTGAGCAACAACTATATAAAGCTTACAACTACACAGTGGCACATATTTGCGTTCAAATTAATTAGGTGCCAACATAAATTCATAGCCAATGAATGAACAAAATACGGTCCCAAAACCGATGGGAATGATAATAAGGCAAGCATATACCAATTATAATAAAATGCATATAAGGCAAAAACGGATATTACTGTGTTTTGTACCCCATGTAGAAACACTCTCTTCCTAGGTTGCTTTTGATTAGAAAAACTACAGCTAAACCGAGTAAATAATGAGACCCTGAACGATAACAGAACTAAATGTATAGATATGTAATTGTAAACTATATTAAGAGCGTTAACACTTTGAGGACGAATGGGACATATATGTCCCATTTTATACGAATTTTTTGAAAATTTGCATTAATCGATAGAGAACAATTGAGGTTATAAAATTCAGTCGCAAACATCTTTTCTTTCTAAAGGGTGATTTTTTTGAGGTTAGGATTTTCATGCATTAGTATTTGACAGATCACGTGGGATTTCAGACATGGTGTCAAAGAGAAAGATGCTCAGTATGCTTTGACATTTTATCATGAATAGACTTACTAACGAGCAACGCTTGCAAATCATTGAATTTTATTACCAAAATCAGTGTTCGGTTCGAAATGTGTTCAAATTTTGACAAATTTTGTTCAGCGATGAGGCTCATTTCTGGTTGAATGGCTACGTAAATAAGCAAAATTGCCGCATTTGGAGTGAAGAGCAACCAGAAGCCGTTCAAGAACTGCCCATGCATCCCGAAAAATGCACTGTTTGGTGTGGTTTGTACGCTGGCAGAATCATTGGACCGTATTTTTTCAAAGATGCTGTTGGACGCAACGTTACGGTGAATGAACACATTTCGAACCGAACACTGATTTTGGTAATAAAATTCAATGATTTGCAAGCGTTGCTCGTTAGTAAGTCTATTCATGATGAAATGTCAAAGCATACTGAGCATCTTTCTCTTTGACACCATGTCTGAAATCCCACGTGATCTGTCAAATACTAGTGCATGAAAATCCTAACCTCAAAAAAATCACCCTTTATTATATAAAAATTAAATAATTGCGTTTTGTATGTTTGTTTGTCCGTTCCGTATCGACTCAAAAAGGGGTGAAACGATTTTCATGAAATGTTCACTGATGGTAGAGTTTGAGCTCCCAGTGAAAATAGGGTACTAAACTTTTTGATATCCGAAGTTGGGAGGGGGGGCGGACCCTCCCCCTAACCCAATTTTCAAAAACGCCAGATCTCGGAGCTAAGTGCACCGATTTAAGCGTTATTTTGTATGCCATCTAATGGTACCCCAAAAACACGAACTTGGTAAAAAATTTTGGGGTCCAATAACATGGGGGGACGCCCCATCCCAAAACCCAACCAAACGGACATGTGTACCAATTGGGACAATATGGGTATCAAATGAAATTTATTTAAGAGCAGAATACGAATTTGCTATACAAATTTTACTCTTCATTTTCGGGGGGTCCCCCACCCCCTAAAAAGCCCCAAGTGTACACTTTCACCGCTTTGGGAAATATGGGTACCAAATGAAACGTATTTAATAGTAGAGTACGAACTTTGCATTAAAATGTTACCCTAAGTGTCGGGAGGCCCCCACCCCCAAAAACACCACCCAACAGGACACTTTAACCGCTTTGAGCAATATGGGAAAACAAATCAGAAACAAAAATTTATTTTTTGGTGTCTGAGGGCCCTCACCACACCCCCAAAACCTCCCAGCAGGACAAATGTACCGATTGCGACAATATGGATATCAAATGAAGGCTGTTTAGTATTCAATGCTGATACATAAATGTATTCCTTGGTGTCTAGGTGCCTCTCCACCCCCCAAAACTCCTCAACAGGACATTTTTACCGGATGGGACAATACGGACATCAAACGAAAGATATTGGGAAGCTGAGTACAAATCTGTTATAAGAATTTGGTCCAAGGTGTCTACGGAGGCCCCCCAACCCCAAAAACCTTCAAAACAGGCCTAAATGTCAACGTCACAAAATGGGTATCGAATGAAAGGTTTTTGGAACTTACCTACGAATTTGCTTTGCACATTTAGGACAGAGTGTGGGACCGGCCCACCCACTAAATACTCTTCAATAGAACGTGTAGTTCGATCGGGATAATATGGCAATTAAAAGAAAGGTCTATGACGGTATATTTCAAATCTAATGATGGTATAAGGATTCAAGAATCTGTGTCACGCCCGACCGTTCCGCAGGACAGTAGATCGCGACAATGAAAGACTCAAATGAATTGTCGTTTGGTTTTTAACGTCGGGGGGACCGACCCTCTCCTCCCAATAAATGCAACGTCAAACTGTCATGTAGGATGGCCGGGAATATATTGTACTCAAATGAAAGAATGTGTCGGAGGGCAATCCCCTCCCCATATTCTACCCAAAAAGAAAGAATTGAAAATAATACAGGAATAATATGAAATAATATATGAAGGCCGATCAGGATAGAATAGGACAGAAATAAAAGGTCTTTGATGGTAGAGTACACTTTTTACCCTCAAATTGGGATAGACACAGAAGCACCTGCGGATCTTTAAAAATGAGGTGTCCCAAGTGGTCGTTTTGAAATATGATTTTGAATGTAGACAACCAATACAAAAAAAAGAATTTTGTACATGACCATGCATTGCATGGTACCACGCAAATTTCGCCAGTATTAAAAGGGGATAACCACTGCTTTAAATTTTGTCCGATGTTCTCGCCAGAATTTGAATGCAGGCGTTTAGCGTCATAGGCGGACATAGGCTACAGTGGCACGAATTCGATATTCACATTCAGGGCGAAGTGAATCCACCCTAAAAAGATATTAAAGGGATAAAGAAGGCGCAGCGGAGAGGGCCCGGTTCGGCTACTAATAAAAAAATATCCATGAACATTCTATAATGAAACATAGTGCTAAAGAGACATCAAATGTTCTTCAACCGAAACAACAAACATACAACGCCACCTACGGGTTTCAGTAAAACTAAATTAAATGTCAACGATGTGATTTATATATCTAACCGTCAACATGATAATATCTGGTTTTCGTGTCCGTCGGTCTCTCCGAAAACAATAGTATACTAAAAACAAGCTAGAGCGTGCTAAGTTCGGCCGGGCCGAATCTTATATACCCTCCACCATGGATCGCATTTGTCAAGTTCTATACGCGGTATCTCTTTTTAGGCAAACAAAGAATATTGAATAAGAACTGTTATGCTATTGGAGCTATATCAAGTTATAGTCCGATTCGGAACATAAATGAATGATGAACATTGTAGAAGTCATTGTGTAATATGTCAGTTCATTCGGATAAGAATTGCGGCTTGTAGGGGCTCAAGAAGCAAAATCGGGAGATAGGTTTATATGGGAGCTATATAAAGCTATAGATTGATTCAGACCATATTAGATCGGTTTACATGGCAGCTATATCAAGTTCTATACCGATTTAGGTCATACTAAGCACAGTTACTGGATGTCATAACAAAACATCTCATGCAAAATTTCAGCCAAATCGGATAATAATTGCGCCGTCTAGTGGCTGAAGAATTCAAGACCCCAGATCAGTTTATATGGCAGTTATATCAGGTTATGGACGGATTTTAACCATTCTTAATATAGTTATTGGATGTCATAACAAAACACCTCATGCAAAATTTCAGCTAAATCGGATGAGAATTGCGCGCTCTAGTGGCTCAAGAAGTCAAGACCCAAGATCGGTATATATGGCAGCCATATCAAAACATCGACCGATATGAACCATCCTAAACGCGGTTGTTGAAAGTGATACCAAAACACTACGTGCAAAATTTCATTCCAATCGGATAAGAATTCCGCCCTCTTATGTTTATATGGCAGCTATACCAGGTTATAAACCGATTTCATACTCAGCACAGTTGTAGGAAGTCATAATGAAACACCTTATGCAAAATTTCAGTCAAATCGGACGAGAATTGCGCCCTCTAGGAGTCAAGACCCAACATCGGTTTATATGGCAGCTATATCAAAACATGGACCGATATGGCCCATTTACAATACCAATCGACCTACACTAATAAGAAGTATTTGTGCAAAATTTCAAGCGGCTAGCTTTACTCCTTCGAATGTTAGCGTGCTTTCGAAAGACAGACGGACGGACAGACGGAAGGACAGACGGACGGACATGGCTAGATCGACTTAAAATTATATGACGATCAAGAATATATATATACTTAATGGGGTCTCAGACGCATATTTCGAGGTGTTACAAACAGAATGACGGAAGTGGTACACCCCCATAAAAAGACTGAATGATGACTATCTAAAAGGTAGTCAAAATAGTCATTTATAGACAACCACCGCATGATGATCCACTCCAAGCGAGTAGCACCAACATTTTAATGAACGCCATCTACTGGCTGTTTTCAATTGGATTAAGTTGATCCAATTGGATTAAGTTGATCCAATTGTATTTGGTCGGTGTTGACAAATTTTTTCACAGCTTGTGACTCTGTAATTGCATTCATTCTTCTGTCAGTTATCAGCTGTTACTTTTAGCTTGCTTTAGAAAAAAAGTGTAAAAAAAGTATATTTGATTAAAGTTCATTCTAAGTTTTATTAAAAATGCATTTACTTTCTTTTAAAAAATCCGCAACTACTTTTTGGGCAACCCAATATTTAGTTGATCCAATTGTATTTAGTTGATCCAATTGTATTTAGTTTAACCAATTGAATTTATTTGACCCAATTTTAAACAGCCACTAGATGGCGCTAATTTGGAGAAGCCAACATCAACAGAGAGAGGGCAGAGTGGTCAAATCCTACATCATTTAAAGGGTGATTTTTTTGAGGTTAGGATTTTCATGCATTAGTATTTGACAGATCACGTGGGATTTCAGACATGGTGTCAAAGAGAAAGATGCTCAGTATGCTTTGACATTTCATCATGAATAGACTTACTAACGAGCAACGCTTGCAAATCATTGAATTTTATTACCAAAATCAGTGTTCGGTTCGAAATGTGTTCATTCACCGTAACGTTGCGTCCAACAGCATCTTTGAAAAAATACGGTCCAATGATTCCACCAGCGTACAAACCACACCAAACAGTGCATTTTTCGGGATGCATGGGCAGTTCTTGAACGGCTTCTGGTTGCTCTTCACTCCAAATGCGGCAATTTTGCTTATTTACGTAGCCATTCAACCAGAAATGAGCCTCATCGCTGAACAAAATTTGTCAAAATTTGAACACATTTCGAACCGAACACTGATTTTGGTAATAAAATTCAATGATTTGCAAGCGTTGCTCGTTAGTAAGTCTATTCATGATGAAATGTCAAAGCATACTGAGCATCTTTCTCTTTGACACCATGTCTGAAATCCCACGTGATCTGTCAAATACTAATGCATGAAAATCCTAACCTCAAAAAAATCACCCTTTATAATCATATAGCATTTATCTTTGTTATGACAACCTTTTGGCCTTTGGAATAAAAAAATTAGATATAGGAATTTCCTTGCGGTTGTTTGGCGATTTTCTTGAAATCGAGTTCTTCACTTACCCTAATTTTCAAGTTTGTTTGCACGCTTACATTAACCAAAAAATAAAAAGTTGGCATCGAAATCTGGAGTGGGGTGCCTAGGAGGGCCAACCACTCTTAAAACCCGCCAAACGGCAAAATTAAAGGTATTTTTTGAGAGTAGAAAACGAATCTGATATTCAATTGTGGAACTAAGTGGGTGTCATCCCACCCCCAAAAAACCCGTCAAATCGGACATATTTACCGACAATGACAATATGAATCTTAAATGAATGGTCTTTGGGAGTAGAGCACGAAGTTGACTTTCACTTTTGGGACCAAGTCCCTGGGGGTCCACCACAACCCAAGAAGACCTTTTACTGACCATTGCAAGTGAGGTTTAAATAGGAACAAGTAATGCATGCTAAGTTCGGCCGGGCCGAATCTCGGGAATCCACCATCATGGATTCTGCTAAAATAAGGGAGCTATATCTAGATATAGCCCGAATTGGACCGCGGTCGTTGAGAGTCATAAAAGAACTCTAAATGCAAAATTTCAACCAAATCGGATAAAAATCGCGACTTGTAAGGATTCAAGAAATCAAAACGGGAGAACGGTTTATATGGAAGATATATCATGTTCTTGACCGATTTGAGCCGTACTTGGCACAGTTGTTGGGAGTCAAAACAGAATACAATGCACAACATTTCAGCCAAATTGGATGAAGATAGCGGCTTCAACGGGCTAAAGAAATCAAATCGGGAGATCGGTTTATATGGGATCTATATCTGGTTATAGACCGATTTTAACTGTACTTGGCTCCATTGTTGGGAGTCATAACTGAACATTATGTGCAAAATTTCAGCCAACATTTCAGCCAAGTTGGATGAAAATTGCGGCTTCAAGGGGCTAAAGAAATCAAATTGGGAGATCAGTTTATATGGGATCTATATGTGGTTATAGACCGATTTGAACTGTACTTAACTCCATTGTTGGGAGGCATAACAGAATATTATTTGCAAAATTTCAGCCAAATCGAGGTGTAACAATATTGATGTATACATACTCGAGGTGTTACAAACGGAATGACTAGATTAGTATACCCCCATCCTAGGGTGGTGGGTACAAAAATCCACGGAAAAATTGGAATACATTTTCAACTAAAATTACGCAGAAATTTCCAAATTTTGAGTACACCTCTCCAACATGTGGCACAGCAGAGGGGGCCGGACTCAGCTATATGAATAGTAGTAGTAGTAGTAGTAGTACAATCTTTATTTATTTATTACATTTCTCATTATATAATTTAACAGTGATTATAAAAATTAATTGAGTGAGTGTAAGAAGAAAATCAAAAAATAATAAAGATTAATCGGCTATGACTTGTGTCGTCAGCCGGATATTTATGAGTTATCCATTTTAAAATTTGTAGTATAATGAACTTATTCAGTTAAAAAAGGTCTAGGCAAACTCCGTTGTTATCAATTTACGGTAGTGTAGAGCCGCTTTTATATATCCGATAAGATTTTTCCAGTCTTGGGTGTCTGTTCCATCTAATATTCGTATGATGGCGTCCTCATTTAATGCAGATCTACCGAAAAAACCATTCCTTAAATGTCGATATATTGGGCAAATACCTAAAAAGTGATGAAGCGTTTCTCTTTCTTGTAGGTTACATATCGTACACTGGTCGTTGGCATTTGTATGTGTGGCAAAGTGGTTAGCGCTCAAAAATATTAGGTCACATCTGGCCTTAAATATCCATGCAATTTCTTCATTGGTATAGTTTCCACTGAGGTACATATGACTTCTCGTGTAGTCCAATTATTTATATAGTCTAGTGCTACTTTGCTGTGCTCTTTGAATAGCAATACTTTTGTTGCGTAAACTCATTTCTTCAATTAAATTTGCTGCCATTGCATTCCAGGAAATCAGACTAATGTTTTCATCAATGTGGGGTATGTTATACTGGCTTAAAAGATTGTTTAAGTGATGTGCCCAAAATAGTTTTTTTTGTATTATTTTTTGGGTTAACTGGTAAGGCAGCCTTTCCCTTTTGTATTGAAATTTTGTTCTAGTGATATAATGCAAATGCATCTGCATCATATAAATGTGGCCTTCTTCGACTCCAGTCTCTAAAGTTATTGCGTAGTTGGGTGTAGAATCAGGCAACTTTAGTACCTTTTTTAAAAAGAACCGCTGCAACTTATCAGCTTCATCGAAACAGCCAAATCCCCATACTTGTGCACCATAAGATTGGATTGATCTGCATACTGCCATGTAGAGATTCCATTTTTGATTCATGGATATATTGTTCTTGCTTAGGAAGTTTTTCCAGGTCATATTTAAGGCAAGTTTTGCTTGCGTTGTTCTGGCCGCGACATGTTGGTTGAATTTCATTTGAGGTGTCAGTATGAATCCTAAGTAATTGTACTCTGACACTACTTCAATTTGTTCATTATTCAGTGTCCATCTTTCTTGCGCCGATAATCTACCACCGTTTCTAAAGACCATTATTTTCGATTTGGCTAAGTTTACGATAAGGTTCCATTTCACACAGTAATCTTCTAGATTGTATATCATTCTTTGAAGAACGTCCTTGTCTTCAGCCAAAATGACTATATCGTCAGCATAAAGAAGTACTCGTATATTGATGTCATCCACCATTATGCCTCCTCCCAGAGAATCATGTATGTCATTGACATATAAGGTGAAAAGTAATGGCGACAGCAGGCAGCCTTGTTTTACTCCTGAATTCGTGTTAAAATATTCGGACAATTCATTCCCAGTCCACACTGCTGTTTCTGTCCTCTGATAGGCACTTTCAATTATTTTAGTTAATTTATATGATAAACCCAGTTCGTATAATTTGTAAAGCATTAGGTTTCGTGATATGTTATCAAAGGCAGCTTTGAAATCTACGAAAAATGCATATGTTTTTTTCTTCTCTGACAATTTAATGTTTATTATCGCCGATAGGTTGTAATGAATATAATTGTCCCGTTTCGTTTTGGTTAGATGTCAAACACAAAAATTTTTTATATTTTTTTCTCATTAATTAAAAATCTCTCTATTTCGACATGAAAACACAAACAACAGTAATCAATGGACAAAGCTATAAAATTAAAAAAAAATTGAGCGACTAATTGTTGAACGAGGTGCAGTTTCCTGTTGGAATAGTTATCATTTCAATAGCTAAGGTAATTGCAACCGAAATTCTTTAGTGCAGTATCAGGGTTCAATTTCGGATTTTGAGAACGAATTTTGCAAAGGGTTATGAACGGTTAGATGCCATCTTCCTTTATTCTGTGTAATATGATAGAGCTGTTGAAAAAATGGGGCTCGAAAAAGTTCTGGCCCAATAACTGCCAGGCAATTTCTAAATTTTCAATATTTTTGATCATTTCTATATTCAATGCCATATGGGGGGAGGAATATTTTTGCTTGTCTCGCCCAAAAACAGCAATTTCCGATCGTATTTGATATATATATTCTTTAATTGTTTTCACATTCATACCCGATCCATGTGTCCATGTGTCTGTCGAAATAATGAGCGTTCGAGCGAAAAAAGCTTTCAGCCTTAAATTTTGCACAGAAATTTTGATAAGGTTCTACTTAGTATAGCCCAATCGGAATTTCGCTAAAAACTTCATTATAAGTGAAGGGATAAACCCCGCTGAACCACCATTCATCATTCCTTGATCAGCTTACTCATGTGGCATGATGACCTCCAGTCAACCCAGCGTCAGCCAGAGGTTTGCTATAAATCGATCATTTTATTGAAACTTTTTCATTATTGGCATTCTCGTATCATGTACATATGACGTGCTAATACCACCATACTTTACACATAAAAAAAAACGTCGATTTAACACGTTCATTCCTTCAACTTCAAAGGATCTTCCTCATATGCATTTTCAATATATTTTACTAATGCCCTTAACTAAACGACACATTTAGCATTATAACGATGACTGCAATTTATTTGCTATACATTTTTTGTAAAGAAATACAAAATAAATCCCCAATTGAACTTTAAGATACTTGTTTTTCCTCTATTGAAGCCAATTCCCCAAACAACAATTGTCGAAGATTAAAAATACATCACATCCCAAATACCCTTCAAATGCTAACAGACATCCAGGCGAAAACACACACACACACACTCTTGTCCACATCCCCCATAAGCAGATCTTTTGCAATAGTGAAGAGGGCAAAAGCTGATACATCGTACAGTGTTGAGACACATACATGTGTGCCAGAAGATACATGAGAGTGTGTTGCTGCTGTGTGTGTGTTTGTTTGAATGTTGGTTAAGTGTATTTGAAAAACTACAATTATAAGGTCATCAACAACTGTTACACAACAGATGACCAATTGGTTACCCCAAACCCAATTCAAGTCTCCTGTTCAGCTTTTTCTCCCTCTCCCCCCCCCTCCCCTTTTCAAACCAAACCAATTGATACACCATACCTTGAAGAAGAGAAATCGAAGAAAATGAAGAAAACAAATTTATCTAAGGGCACACGTGAGACTTTTTCATCATTTTCATCGACAAGCTCTCACATGCAAACAGACACACCCGCACACACATGTGATATGGGGATGATGAGGAGAAGATGGAAGGTGTGGAGATGCTACTAATATTAAGTGTTACTAAAACAATGTTTTCTTACCAAATAACACAAAAAGTTAAAACAACAACACCGAGGGCTGATGAAGGAGGAAGACCATCAAAAGTCGCATAGGCCAATAAGTGACAGTGAAGAGCAAAAGTATGCGTGTGGTTTAACTGAAAAAGATGGAAAAGTGAAAGCGTATTAAAATCGTGTAAAGTTTCAGTAATAAAATAAAACAAAACAAGTAAAAAGGCATAAAGTTCGGCCGGGCCGAACTTTGGATACCCACCACCACTACTCCACTACTATATCCATAGTTATATCTAAATAGGGGCTGGTCTCGATCATTTTTTGTTCAGGTGTCGAGAACTCATAGACAAGTAACAGTTTCAGCGAAATCAGACAAGAAATCACTTTTTATTGGATCAACACACTAAATTGGAAGATCAGTCAATATGACAGCTACATCTATATAATCTGATGGGATTCATATTAAAACAACTCACTGATTCAAATCTCAGCGCAATCTTTTATGGGCTTTAGACCCTTAATCTGCATATCGGTCTTTATGAAAGCTATATCCAATTATAGTCCGATCTGAACCATATTTAGGTCGGATGTTGGGAGGCTTAAATCAATTCACTGATTCAAATCTCAGGGTAATAAGTACATGTTTTGTGGGCTTCAGACCCTTTATCGGCATATCGGTCTGTATGGCAGCTATTGTATATCTAAATATAGTCCGATCTGAAGCATATTTGGATATGATGATAGGAAGCTTAAAACAACACACCGTTACAAATTTCAGCGAAATCGGGTAATAAGTTCAGCTTTTATGGGACTTAGACCCTTAACCGGCAGATCGGTCTATATGGCAGCGATATCTAAATGGAGTCCGATCAGAACCATAATTAGGTCGGATGTCGGAAGGCTTCAAACCTCTCACTGTTTCAAATTTCAGGGAGATAGGGTAACAGATGAAGCTTTTTATGGGCTTCAGACCCTTAATCGGCAGATCGGTCCATATAGCAGCTACATCAAAATATGGTCCTATTTGGCCCGTTCACAAACTTAAACTGCGTGCAGCAAAAGACATATTTGTGCCAAATTTCAGCTCAATTTTTGAAGGTTGTAGATAGATAACAGACGAACGGACAGACACGCGGACTTTGTTAAATCATCTTAGAATTTTACGACGATCCGAAATATATAACCTTTGTAGGATCGTAAATGGATATTTTGATGTGTTGCAAATGGAATGACTAAATGAATATACCCCCTATCCTTTGATGGTAGGTATTTTTTTATACCCTCCACCATAAGATGGTGGGTATACTAATTTCGTCATTCTGATTGTAACTACTCGAAATATTCGTCTTAGACCCCATAAAGTATATATATTTTTGATCGTCGTGAAATTTTATGTCCATCTAGCCATGTCCGTCCGTCTGTCCGTCCGTCCGTCCGTCTGTCTGTCGAAAGCACGCTAACTTCCGAAGGAGTAAAGCTAGCCGCTTGAAATTTTGCACAAATACTTCTTATTAGTGTAGGTCGGTTGGCATTGTAAATGGGCCATATCGGTCCATGTTTCTATATAGCTGCCATATAAACCGATCTTGGGTCTTGACTTCTTGAGCCTCTAGAGTGCGCAATTCTTATCCGATTGAGATGAAATTTTGCACTACGTGTTTTGTTATGATATCCAACAATTGTGCCAAGTATGGTTCAAATCGGTTCATAACCTGATATAGCTGCCATATAAACCGATCTTGGGTCTTGACTTCTTGAGCCTCTAGAGTGCGCAATTCTTATCCGATTGGAATGAAATTTTGCACGACGTGTTTTCTTATGATATCCAACAACTGTGCCAAGTATGGTTCAATTCGGTCTACAACCTTATATAGCTGCCATATAAACCGATCTTGGGTCTTGACTTCTTGAGCCTCTAGAGTGCGCAATTCTTATCCGATTTGAATGAAATTTTGCACGACGTGTTTTGTTATGATATCCAACAACTGTGCCAAGTATGGTTCAAATCGGTTCATAACCTTATATATCTGTCATATAAACCGATCTTGGGTCTTGACTTCTTGGGCCTCTAGAGGGCGCAATTCTTATCCAATTTGAATGAATTTTGGCATGTAGTATTTTGTTATAATATCCAACAACTGTGCCAAATATGGTTCAAATCGGTTCATAACCTGATATAGCTGTCATATAAACCGATCTTGGGTCTTGACTTCTTAAGCCTCTAGAGTGCGCAATTCTTATCCGATTGGGATGAAATTTTGCACGACGTGTTTCGTTAGTATATCCAACAACTGTGTCAAGTATGGTTCAAATCGGTCAATAACCTGATATAGCTGCCATATAAACCGATCTGGGATCTTGACTTCTTGAGCCTCCAGACGTCGCAATTATTATCCGATTTGCCTGAAATTTTGTACGACGGATTCTCTCATGACCATTAACATACGCTTTTATTATGGTCTGAATCGGTCAATAGCCCGATACAGCTTCCATATAAATCGATCTCTCTATTTTACTTCTTGAGCCCACAAAGAGCGCAATTCTTATTCGAATTGGCTGACATTTTCCACAGGTCTCCAACATAAATATAATTTAATTGTGGTCCAAACCGGATCATATCTTAATATCGCTCTAATCGCAGAGCAAATCTTTTCTTATATCGACAAATGCGATCCATGGTGGAAGAGATGCCGGGAAAAGAACTCGACAAATGCGATCCATGGTGGAGGGTATATAAGATTCGGCCCGGCCGAACTTAGCACGCTTTTACTTGTTTTTTTTATATATAAACGAATTTGTGTTTGTTTGTCTATTTCGTATAGACCCAAAAACGACCGAACCGATTTTCTTCAAATTTCTTCAGATGGTGCATAACGATCCCGTGGTGAAAATAGGGTACTACAATATTTTGATATGTGAAGGGGAGGCGGACCCTCCCCCTTACCCATAATTTTCAAAAACTCCAGATCTCGGAGATTAGTTGCGCGATTTAAGCGAAATTTTGTGAGTCCTCTTATAGTAACCCAAAAACAAAAAATTGGTATCTAAATTTCGGATTGGGTACCTAGGTATCTAAATTTCGGATGGGGTACCTCTAAATCGGACATATTTACCGACCATGGTAATATGGGACTCAAATGAAAGGTATTTGCGAATAGAATACGAATCTAATATGCAAATGTGGGGTCCATCCCTTCCCCAAACACCACCAAATAGGACATATTTGCTTACCATGTCAATATGGGGCTCGTATAAAAGGTATTTGAGTGTAGCATACGAATTTGGTATTCAAATGTGCGACCAAGTGTTTGGGGGGGGGGGGCCGCCCCTTCCCAAAAACACCTCCAAACAGGACATATTTACTGACCATGGCAATATGGGGCTCAAATCAAAGGTATTTGGGAGTAAAGCACGATCAGATTCGTGCTTTACTTCGGGAAAAGTGCCTATGGGGTCACCCCACCCTCATAACACCACCTAAACAGGACGTATTTGCTGACAATTGCAATATGGGGCTCAATTAAGAGGTATTTTATAGTAGAACACGAATCTGAAAGATATTTTCAGAGCCAAGTCAATGAGTGGCCACCCCATCCACCAAAACACCCCCAAACCGAACATGTTTGCCGTCTTTGGAAATATGGGCTCCAATGAAAGGTATTTCGGGGTAAACCACGAATCTGAAGTCGACATTCTGGACCAACTGTCTAGGGGACGTCCCACACCTATAACAACCCCTAAATAGGACGTATTTGCTCGCCAAGACAATTTTGGTCTTAAAGAGAGTGGAGCTTGATATCAATATTTTTTGGGGGCCCATACTCCAAACCGGACATATTTGCTGACATTTTCAATAAGGGGTTAGAATTAAAGGTACTTGAGATTAGAAAGCAAATTAGATATCCAATTTCCAGGCCAATGGCAAACTAGGATTCAAATAAAAAGTTATATTTGAGAGTAGAGCACGATGCAAATGTATTTTCAGGGCTAAGTGTTTAAGGGACCATCCCACTCCCCAAAACACACCTAAATCGGACATATTTACCTACCAGGCCAGTGTGGGGCTCAAATGAAAGGTATTGGGGAGTATTGCATGAAATTGACACCTACTTCGGCGACCAATCGCTACCCCTTCCCCAAAACAAACAGCAATTATTTACTGACCATCGCAATATGGGGCTTAAATAAAGGTATTTGGGAGTAGAATACGAATCTGATATCCAAATGTGGGATGTATTTGGGGCACCGCGCCTTCCCCAAAGCACACCACAAAGCGTAAAAATTTACCGACCATGGCTATGTGTTGCTCAAATGAAGGTTATTTGAGATTAGAAAACGAATTTGATAACCAATTTTGGGTCCAAGTATTGGGGTAACACCTGATCCAATAAACTTCCCTTAAACCAATGGCAATAAGGGGTTTAAATAAATGGTATGGTATATTAGAGTAGAGCACGATGCTGATATTTTTTTCAGGCCTAAGTGTCTAGGGGACAACGTCACCTCCGACAAAACCGCTAAATCGGACATACGTATTTACCGATCATGGCAATATGGAACTCAAATGAAAGTTACAACAGTTTACCACATGCAGAGTTTCAGCCAAAAGGAACAAAAATTGCGGCTTCTAGGGGCTCAAGAAGTCAAATCTAGAGATCGGTTTATATGGGAACTATATCAGGTTATAGACCGATTAAGACCGTACTAAGTATAATTGTTCCAAGTTTTAACAGAACACTACCACTATCCTCAATGATCCACATCAATATTAAGTATATGTGTAAAATTTAGATCGACTCTGGATGCCGAAACAATCAAGAATATATATACTTAATGGGGTCGTAGATCAATATTTCGAGGTGTTACAAACGAAATTACTATTTTAGCATGATCCCATATCCTATGGGTATAAAAATATATTCGGCCCAACATTCGCAAAATTTAGCCTACAGTAAGAAACTTCCTATAATGGATTGTGGCTAATAGACTTCGCCGTGACAAAGAACACAGTAGTTAATAGGCCCGTTCTCTGGCAAAAACAGAGAAGGAAATCTGGTATCTGTTACAGATAATGGAAAGAACACCTTTTCCAGCTTCTGATATGCGATGATGGTTACCATGAGTATATCACAGAACCCATCATCCCTGATGATGGTATAGAATGTGTACCACTTAGTTAATCAAATAGGCAAACCAATAAGGCAGCAGGAGACGATGGGTTGCCGGCTGAAATGTTTAAGATTGCAGCAGCTGGTCTACGCAATTTGGCTAGAAGAACGCTTGCGCCTTGATTGCAAAATTGCAAATTTTGCGCACGAACATTCCACTAAGAAACAGGGGTAAACTTCACACATATCAATGAGTGCAGTCCGATTCAAGTTTAAGCTCAATGATAAGGGGCCTCCTTTTTATAGTCGAGTCCGAACGGCATGCCGCAGTGCGACACCTCTTTAGAGAGAAGTTTTACATGACATAGTACCTCACAAATGTTGCCAGCCATTAGGAGGGGAAAAGCCTGGCAGAAAATTTTTTTCTGATTGTTTCGCCAGGATTCAGTGTCATAGGCGGACATGTTAGTCTCTGCGCTACGATGGCCTCCTAATTGGAACCTCATCATACTACGTCCCGTACACAAGAAGTGAGGCAAGGCGGTATGTATCAACTACAGAGGAATAAGTCTCCTCCCCATCACATGCAAGATACCGTACTGTGTGAAAGATTATGGTCAAAGGTCAATAAAATAATTGGGCCCAATCAATAAGGCTTAAAGTCTGGGAAGTCCACCAGAGACCAGATAATAACAGTGCGGCAAATACTGTAAAAGACCCGAGAAGGGCATATTAACATCCACCATCTTTTCCTTGACTACAAAGCCGCCTTCGACAGCCCTTAACGTTCAAAGATATTTCAAGCCATGTCTGAGTTTGGTATCCCTGCAAAACTGATTTGACTTTGCAAGATGACGCTTACCCTCCTCATTTGGAAGAGGAAAGAACCTCTCCGAACCGTTCAATACCAAACGAGGTTTCAAACAGGGAGACAGCCTGTCGTGGGATCTCTTTTATATCCTGCTGGAGAAGATTATACGAGATACAGGTGTGAATAGGCATAGAACACTACTCACAAGAGAACATATGCTACTCGCCTATGCCGGCGACATCGATATAATGGGTCGGTCACCGGAAAAGGCAATTGCAGCCTTTGACAAAGTATCAGAGAATCAACACGACAAAGTATCAGAGAATCAAAACGAAAACAAGCTTGGCGGTAAATGGAGATAAGACAAAGTGGATGATGTCAACTTCCACAAAGCCCTTTAAACCCAGGCATATAAGGAAAATGGAGAAAGTTGGGTACTACGACCTTGAGATAATCAGCAACTTTATCTGCCTCGGCATTGTCGTAAACGAGAGAATTGATAACAGTTTTGAAAAAGAACGAAGGATAATATTGGCTAACAGATGCGGCATTGCGCAGCAGCTGAGGAGCAAAGCCACCTCTCGACATACGAAAAATACACCATACAATGATATTACCCGTAATGTCAATCCTATGACCCGATGGAGTCCTTCAGCGGTAAGTGCTGCCGCCTCAGTGTACAACACACATTTACAACAACAAGAACTACTCGTGCTGTTGTATGGCTCCGAAGCATGGGTACTTGCAAAAGCAGATGAGGCAATACTTGGAGTGTTTGAGAGAAGAGTCCTTAGTTAAATACATGGACCAGTTTAGGGTTAATTGAAAATATAGACGTGGTATGAACCATGAGCTGTATGACGACGATAGCATAGTTAAACGCCTCAAAATACAACGATTGCTTTAGCTGGGTCATGTTGACAGAATGGATGAAGATGCCCCAGCAAAGAAGTCTTTTGAAGGCGATGACAGTGCAACACGCAAATCGTGACGACCAAGGCCCGATGGAAGGATCAACTGGTTCGAGTACCGGTAGTACGTACCGGATTGACCCGATGGAGTTTTTCATCGGCAAGGGCTGCCGCCTCAGTGTACAACACACTGTTACAACAACAAGAACCACTCGTGCTGTTGTATGGCTCCGAAGCATGGGTACTTGTGAAAGCAGATGAGGCAATACTTGGAGTGTTTGAGAGAAGAGTCCTTAGTAAAATACATAGACCAGTTTAGGGTTAATTGACGTCTTATGAACCATGAGCTGTATGACGACGATAGCATAGTTAAACGCCTCAAAACACAACGATTGCTTTAGCTGGGTCATGTTGACAGAATGGATGAAGATGCCCCAGCAAAGAAGTCATTTGAAGGCGATCACAGTGCAACACGCAAACCGTGACGACCAAGGTCCAATGGAAGGATCAACTGGTTCGAGTACCGGTAGTACGTACCAGATTGACCCGATGGAGTTATTCATCGGCAAGGGCTGCCGCCTCAGTGCACAACACACTGTTACAACAACAAGAACCACTCGTGCTGTTGTATGGCTCCGAAGCATGGGTACTTGTGAAAGCAGATGAGGCAATACTTGGAGTGTTTGAGAGAAGAGTCCTTAGTAAAATACATAGACCAGTTTAGGGTTAATTGAAAATATAGACGTCGTATGAACCATGAGCTGTATGACGACGTTAGCATAGTTAAACGCTTAAAAATACAACGATTGCTTTATCTGGGTCATGTTGACAGAATGGATGAAGATGCCTCAGCAGAGAAGTTTTTTGAAGGCGATCACAGTGCAACACGCAAACTTTGACGAACAGGGGCCCGATGGAAGGATCAAGTGGTGGGAGACACATCGAAAATTTATATCAGATATTTTAAAAGGAGCGCAGAAGATCGATGAGCTTGGAAACCTTTTCTACGTTCGGCTAAAAGGACAAATGTTCTGTCATTGCCATTTTGAGTAAGTTAGGTAAGGTTAGGTTTAAGTGGCAGTCTGCCATCAGACTCACTTAGAAGTTTTCGTCCATTATGGTACTACAGGAACAGAAGAAGGAATATTCCTTCTAGTTCCTGCCGTCGAACCATCCAGATCGCTTTAAAAAGCCCAATGTTCACATCCACTAAATCAGACAGGTTCTAAAAGAAATGAGAACCTAAAGTGGAACTCCTTCTGATTGCTAGTGCCGGACACACACACAGAAGATGTTCTATAGTCTGTTCTTCTTCGATGTCCTCACAGCTTCTGCAAAAGTTGTTGCTGGCAACCTTCAGTCTGTCAGCATGTTTTGCGATTAGACAGTGACCTGTCATGACGGACACAATGACTGAGACGTCTGCTCTAGCCAATGACAGCAAAGCAGTAAACTTTTTCAAATCAAGATTAGGCCACATAGTTTTAGAATGCTCACAGCTCGCTCTTTGTGACCATCTATCATTCGTTGGCCCTCGAGACTGGTCCTGAAAATTTAGTTTACATATCGCCAGAGGCATACCCAGAGATTCTGCGACAGTCGAGGCGGGTTTCTGTGTTCAGAAATAAATTCTCCAAGGATTTAATGACTGACTGTCTGTCTGAGAAGATATTTATGCCAATCGTTGTAATTACATTATATCGTAGCTATTACATTGCAGAGATCTCCGCTTGATACACACTACAGTGGTCGGGTAATGTTTTCGATATGACCAGTTGTAGATCTTTAGAGTACACCAGAGCACTGCCGTTCACCAGACCACAACACCATATAGCTTTTTAGGTCTGACAACTGCAGTATATACCCATTGCGTGGCACGCGGTCTAAACCCCCAACTTTTGCCAATGGTTCTGTGGCAGGTGCGTAGGGCAAGAGTTTCCTTTCTTGTCCTTTCCAAAATGTTGGATTTGAATTTCAATTTTCTGTCCATCAAAACACCCAGAAATTTTGGGCTTTCTGTAAATGGAACATTCTCTCCTCCTCTCTCTCCTCTCCAAGGAGACAGGTTCCAATATAAGCAACTTGTATCTCCTGCTGAAAAGAACAAATTTTGTGTTATACGAATTTACGCCCAGACGACTATCGGTATCCCATTTAGCTGTTGCACGTAAAGCTTCGGGAAGTATATATCTTAGAGTGCTGGGAAACTTTTGATGCTTAGAAACTCCAACTCCTTCATGATTGACTTCGGTTTTATGGTATTGAAAGCACCTTCAATGTCAAGACGTGCTGCCATTGTATATTCCTTGAGAGAACCCTCTATGTAGCCGACTAGGTCGCGAAGGGCTGCTTCAGTGGATTTGCTTTTACTATATGAATGCTGCTGCGACATATGCCTCTATCAACCTCTCAAGAGTTTTCCGCATAGAGGATGACAGACTAATAGGACGAAAATCTTTCGCTTTCGTGTGGTAGGGTTTTCCTGCTTTCGGAATGAAAATTACCTTCGTGTCCAACAGGTATATATGACATTCTGATACAAGCAGAGTATATCTCCCTAAGCCAGGGATCCAGTCTATCACACACCGCTTTTAATTCAAACGGTGATACATCATCAGGGCCTGGCGACTTAAAGGGGTCGAAACGTTTTATCGCCCAAAGGATTTTCGGCTCAGACACAATTTCCCCAATGCCCTCCGACGAATGCATATCAGCGACAACCTTTTATTGCGCCACGTTGTCCGTAGGAGAATTTCCCGGGAAATATGTATCAACGAGTAGTTCTAGTGTGTCCTCACTAGACATTTTCCATACATTCTCCTACTTCTGAAAATACCCCACCATAATAGGTCTAGAGGACAGAAACTTCCTTGGTCTAGAGGCCTCAGATGTATCCTCCTCTGAGCTGCAGAATTCTACCGAGGATTTGTTCTGAGCCTTTTTCAGCTCGCCCTTATATTTTCTTAGCTCAGCCTTGTAGATTTCCCAATGGTGTGGTGCTGTAGTGGCTTTTACTCTGTTGAAAAGTTTTCTGCAGTCCTTCCTTAGACCAACCAGCTCTGGCGTCCACCATGGCGGTCGTGTTTGCCCCTTGGCTTGGCACTAGGACATGCTGCCACAAGCGAGTCATTCAGGGCCTTCGTGGTCCGCTTGACCACTATGTCTATATCCTCCGTAGTTTCCACTTCCGTTTCTGCTTAGAAGAGATAGGCGTGGAGAATTTGGGCCAAAGTATATCCCAATCCGCCTTTCTTCTGTTTAGCCAAAGGACCACTTTTGCAGTATTGTCTCCTAGGCTGAAACTTATATATCAGTGAGATGATCAAAGAAGCTGTGGTCATCCAACACATCCCTATCGCATATTCTTTCACTTATATCTTCACTTATTATGAAAAATCCGCAATTACTTTTTGGGCAACCCAATATATTCAATAAGCACCTCCTCCCTATCGTTGACATCCGAACTTCCCCATATCTGGTGATGTGCATTAGCATCACTTCCTACCATGAGGCTCTTCTTCCCTACAGAAGCGGCTTCAACCAACGATTTAAGGTTTGAAGGCGGCATCCCTGAATCATGTGCCACTTATAGGGAAGACAGCCAGTAATGAGACTTGTTTATATCAAGGCTGGCTACTACTAAATCTTCAGTGCTTAGCGACCGAAGAAGAAAAACATTTAGATTACTCTTTGCAAGAATGAAGGCTTTGTGTCTCCCATTCCCCGTACCCTTGAGTAGTTTAAATCCTGGAATTCTTAGTCCACGAACTATTCTTCCACACACACATGGTTCGTGGATAAGAACCACGTCAAATCCCCCTGCCATCAGGAGGACTTTTAGTGCCGCCGAAGCGGCCTTACAATGGTGGAGATTTATCTGTAGAAACCGGATCATAGTCAGGATGCAGAACTTCCGCCACTGTTGTGTTAGCCTCGTCTTCTGGTTCCACCAGGAGTTTATCCTCACAAGATTTGTTAGATCCATTCCTCCACACACACACATGGTTCGTGGATAAGAACCACGTCAAATCCCCCTGCCATCAGGAGGGCCTTTAGTGCCGCTAAAGCGGCCTTACAATGGTGGAGATTTATCTGTAAAAACCGGATCATAGTCACGATTTAGAACTTCCGTCACTGTTGTGTTAGCCTCGTCTTCTGGTTCCACCAGGATTATATCCTCACAAGATTCGTTAGATCCATTCCTCCACACACACATGGTTCGTGGATAAGAACCACGTCAAATTCCCCTGCCATCAGGACCACCATTAGAGCCGCCGAAGCGCCCTTACAATGGTGGAGATTTATCTGTAAAAACCGGATCATAGTCAGGATTCAAAACTTCCGCCACTGTTGTGTTAGCCTCGTCTTCTGGTTCAACCAGGAGTTTATCCTCACAAGATTCGTTAGATCCATTCCTCCACACACCCATGCTTCCAGGATAAGAACCACGTCAAATCCCCCCGCCATCAGGAGGGCCTTTAGTGCCGACAAAGCGGCCTTACAATGGTGGAGATTTATCTGTAAAAACCGAATCATAGTCAGGATTCAGAACATTCGCCACTGTTGTGTTAGCCTTGTCTTCAGATTCCATCAGGAGTTTATCCTCACAAGATTCGTTAGATCTTGTCATAATCCGTACACATCGAGGTAAGTTAGTAACATTAAGTTAGTAATAGCATTTGTTTGTAACAGCACCAAACTTTTGTTACTCAGTGTTAAATATCGACTGAAGAATCAAAACATAATAAGGGTAAATCATGCCATGGTACAAGTGTAAGTGGAATGTTTTCTCTAAAGGATAAGCACGACTGCTGCTGCTGCTGTTTGTCGAACATTCCATGTGCACTTCTAGTTGAACAAAATGATCCTTCGATATGTTACTTAATCACGAGCTCCTTCGTTTCTTCCATGATTGCTTTAACTCCTCCACAGATTGTAACACATCTCCAAGGTGCCATCTCATACTCAAAGAAGCAAAGAACACACACGAAAAAGGTAAAGGACTAATAGGGATTAAATGAATGTCGAAAAGGCAATTAGATAACATTTGACCATTGAACAGCAGCATATGGTCGATAAGTTATGTGTGTGTGTATGTGTTTATGTATGTGTGTGTGTGTCGACACTATGCCGTGGCAAGGATGCTTAATGGCTGCCCATCAACTAAATGAAAAATTAAAGCTTAATTTACTTTTTTTCTTTGGAGTATGTGAAGAGTGTTAAAAGAAATGTACGGCACAGGAGAAAAACTTTTGATGGTGTTTAACAACACTCAAAATTGATTTCAAATGGATTGCCATTATCCTGGATATCGAGGAAGTTTTTGTATGATATTCGTTTTTATTCATTTTGGACCGGATCAAAGATATATAAAAACAAGTAAAAGCGTGACAAGTTCGGCCGGGCCGAATCTTGGAAACCCATCACCATGGATTCTGCTAAAAATTTATACAAAATAAATTTTTTTTCTATTGGGTTGCCCAAAAAGTAATTGCGGCGTCGGCGTTGATAAATTTTTTCACAGCTTGTGACTCTGTAATTTCGATCTTTCTTCTGTCAGTTATCAGCTGTTACTTCTAGCTTGCTTTAGAAAAAAAGTGTAAAAAAAAGTATATTTGATTAAAGTTCATTCTAAGCTTTATTAAAAATGCATTTACTTTCTTTTAAAAAATCCGCAATTACTTTTTGGGCAACACAATACATACAAACATCTGTCATACCAGCAAAAATTAAAGGTTCTAGGACCGATTAAAAGATAATCGAGAGACCGGTTTATATGGGAGCTATACCAGGTTATTGACAGATTTGGACCATAAGTGGCACAGTTGTTGGAAGTCATAACGGAATACCACATGGAAGTCTTAACAGAATAAACGAATACAAATTTTGCCCATGAACATTCCTCTAAGGAACAGGGGCAAACTTCTCAGATATCAATGAGTGCAGTCCGATTCAAGTTTAAGCTCAATGATAAGGGACCTCCTTTCTATAGCCGAGTCCGAACGGCGTGCCGCGAAACCTCTTTGGAGAGAAGTTTTACATGGCATAGTACCTCACAAATGTTGCCAGCGTTAGGAGGGGAAAATCACCGCAGAAAATTTTTTCTGATGGTCTCGCCAGGATTCGAACCCAGGCGTTCAGCGTCATAGGCGGACATGGTTACCTCTGCGCTACGGTGGTCCTCAATATTAACAGAACACTTTGTGCAAAATTTCAGCCAAATCGGACAAAAATTGCGGCTCGTAAGGGCTCAATAAGTCAAATCGGGAGATCGGTTAATATGGGAGCTATATCATGTTTTTGAGCGATGTAGACCGTACTCAGTACAGTTGTTGTCAAAACGGATTACCACTTGGAAAATTTTAGCCAAATCGGAACAAAACTGAGGCTTGTAAGGGCTCAAGAAGTCAAATCGGGAGATCAGTTTATATGGGAGCTATATCAGATTCTAGACCGATTTGTACCGTACTAAGCAAAGTTGTTGGAAATCATAACAGAACACTACAAAAATTGCGGCATGTAAGGGCTCAAGAAGTGCAATCGGGAGAACAGTTTATATTGGCTATATCAGATTATAGACCGATTTGGACCGTACTGGCTCAAGAAGTTAAATGGAGATGGGTTTATATGGCAGCTATATCCGATTATGGACCGATGTGGACCGTGCTACGCACAGCTGTTAAAAGTCATAACAGAACACTTCATGTCAGCCAAATTAGATAAAAATTGCAGTTTCCGGAGGCTCAAGAAGACAAATCGGGAGATCTGTTTGTATAAGCGCTATATAGACCGATTTGGACCGTACTAAGCTCAGTTGTTGGAAGTCATAACAAAACACTTCATGTTAAATTTCAGCCAAATCGGACAAAAATTGCGGCTTCCAGAGGCTCAAGAAGTCAAATCGGACAAAAACTGCGGCTTGTAAGGGCTCAAGAAGTCAAATCGGGAGATCGGTTTATATGGGAAAACTAGCCGAACCGGGCCCGCTCCGCTGCACCTTCTTTAACTCTCTAATATCTTTTTAGGGTGGGGACACTTCGCCCTGAATGCGGATATCGACTTCATGCCATTGTAGCCTATGACGCTGAACGCGTTCGAATCCTGGCGAGAACTTCGGACAAAGAGGTATTTATCTCCTCCTAATGTTGGCGACATTTGCGAGGTACAATGCCATGCATGGTCATTTAAAAAATTTTCCCCAAAGAGGTGTCGCACTGCGGGATGCCGTACGGGAATCTGATGTGTGAGAATTTGTCCCTTCTGGATTCCTGGTGGTAATGTTCTCATTAGGGGAGTGATGGCACCTCAGGCATTTCGACTCAAATATGGATATCGTTGCTTTTCCAAATCCCTTTAATTTGAGCCCCATATTGTCATGGCCAGTAAATATGAACCGTATGGAGGGTGTTTTGAGGCTTGGGCGACCACCGGCACTTTGCATTGAAAATAGATATCAAATTCGTGCTTTATTCCCAACGGAAATGAAGTTCAGTTTAGGGGATGCTTTAGGGCGTACCCTAAAACGTTTGGTTTCAAAATTGGATATCAAATTCGTTTTCTACTCTCAAATACCTTTCATTTCAGTCCCATATTGTCATAATGGGTCAAATAACCCATTTGACGCATCTTTAGGAGGAAAAGCTCCAACTAGACTTGAATGCAAATTTTAATGGCATATTCGTCATCTACTCCCTAATACCTTTTATGTGAGTCCCATATAGCCATGGTCGACTAATATGCCCATTTGGGGAAGGGCGACCTCTAATTACTTGGACCTAATGTTTTATGCCATATTTGTAATCTACTGCCTAATACTTTTCATTCGAGTCCCATATTGACATGAGCTTCGAATATTTCTGTTTAGAGAAGTTTTGTGGTGGGGGCGGGGGGTGGGTTCGCTGGATACTTTATCCAAATTTTTAATACCATATTCATTTTTTGGTCTCCAATGCCTTTCATTTGATACCCTTATTGTGCCCATCGGACCACTTTCGGATATGGCCGCGTTTTTGGCGTAAGGGGGAGGGTCCGCCTCCTCCAGATATCTAAAAATTATAAAGGCTATGTTTCCTTCCAGACAAACGTACACATCTGTGAATATTCTAAGAAAATCGGTTCAGCCAAGTATCATATAGACATAGTGGGTCTAATGGGGTTTTTGAGGGGTGGCGTGACTCCCTATGCCTCGATCTGATTTTGTATGCCAGATTCGTTATCTACTCCTGTATACTTTTCATTTGATACCCATATTGTCTTTATCGGTCCACTTTTGATTTTGGGTGGTGTTTTTAGGGTAACGGTGGAGGGTCCGCCCCCTTCCGTTATCAATAAATTATAAAGCGTATTCCTACTTCCTGACCATATTCGTAATCTACTCCCGAATACCTTTCATTTGAGTCCCATATTGTCATGATCGTCAAATAAACCTATTTTAAGGGGTATTGGGGCTGGGGCGGCCCCCTAGGTACTCTTCTCATGAAAAGTATTGGGTAGTACTTTTGGGGTAAGGGGAGGGTCCGTCCCCTCCCGATATCAAAAAACTATATAGGCTATGTTTCCTTCTAGACCAACCTAGACAATTTGTGAAAATTTCAAGGTAATAGATTCAGCCGGACAACGTCGTGCTGCTGGTCCGTGGCAAGTTTCTGTCGAAATCAGCGAGATCATGGAAGGGTCACTGAAGAGTTTGTCGCGATGGACTACCAGAAATGTGTTGAGGATCAACCCAGGGAAGACGGTGCTGGTGCTCTTTACGCGTAGATATAAGATACCGGAGTTGACACTCCCGTTCTTGGACGGGATCATCCTGCGGCTGTCGAAGGAAGCGAAGTACCCAGGCATAGCCCTCGATTCGAAACGGTCCTGGAAGAGGAACATCGAGGAAAGAAGCCGTAAGGCACTGTGCTTTTTTACTCCTGCAGGAGAGTGCTCGGTAGGAAGTGGGGGGTGACTCCCTGGATGATTTATTGGACGTATACGGCCATTGTGAGACCAGTACTGGCCTATAGAGCACTGGTATGGTGGAATGCCGTAGAGAAAACAGCGCGTGCGAGGAAGTTCGAGAAGGTCCAGAGACTGGCCTGCGTCGGGATCACAGGGGCACTGAGATACGCACCGTAGGCAGGCCTGGCGGCAATGCTAGGTATGCAGCCCGTTGGGGCCTATATTTGGAACTACACCGCCAGGGTCGCGCTTAGGCTGAGAGAGCTCGGCATGCCGAAGGAGGATGGTTGCGGACACGGTTCTACTCTGGGTGTTATGGATACGAAGGGTAGATTGAAGAGGATCTACGACTACCTGGCACCAGTACCAACTGAAGTGAGGGCATTTGCGATTCGTTTTCCTGGGAGGGACGAATGGAGTTCGGATGGTGTACTTGAGGAGTATGAGACCGCGATCTACACAGTTGTTTCTAAGATGGAGTCAGGGACTGGATTGGGAGACTACTCTGATGCACTCAATATCAGTGTGTCTCTGAGAGTGCCGAACGAGTGTACGGTCTTTCAGGCAGAGGTCTGTGCCATTGCAGTGGCCGTAAGAGAAATTCTGGTAGGGGGCTTATCGCCCTCAAAATTCAAAATTTATTTGGAAAGCATGGCGTCGCGCTCAAGGCCTTGGGGTCGAGGATGGTGAGGCTGAGATGCGTGGCGGAATATTTGGAATCCCTGGATAGGCTGACATGGGTTGCTGGGCATGAGGGGATTCCAGGAAATGAGAGCGCGGACGAGTGCGGCACGAGGGGTTCGTCTGAGCCGGGCGGACTAGTCATCATTCCTGCCTACGTTCCATTTTTCGAGCTACTGAACACTGTAGCTGAACGTCGTTGGTGAACTGGGACTTGGTAGATGGTTGCCGGACTGCGAAGGCCCTATGGCTGGTCATCGACCGGAGGAGGACGAGGGAGTTGCTGGCGTTCGATAAGAGGTCGATGAGTTCTTAGACAGCCCGTTGGGGCCTATATTTGGAACTACACCGCCAGGGTCGCGCTTAGGCTGAGAGAGCTCGGCATGCTGAAGGAGGATGGTTGCGGACACGGTTCTACTCTGGGTGTTATGGATACGAAGGGTAGACTGAAGAGGATCTACGACTACCTGGCACCAGTACCAACTGAAGTGAGGGCATTTGCGATTCGTTTTCCTGGGAGGGACGAATGGAGTTCGGATGGTGTACTTGAGGAGTATGAGACCGCGATCTACACAGTTGTTTCTAAGATGGAGTCAGGGACTGGATTGGGAGACTACTCTGATGCACTCAATATCAGTGTGTCTCTGAGAGTGCCGAACGAGTGTACGGTCTTTCAGGCAGAGGTCTGTGCCATTGCAGTGGCCGTAAGAGAAATTCTGGTAGGGGGCTTATCGCCCTCAAAATTCAAAATTTATTTGGAAAGCATGGCGTCGCGCTCAAGGCCTTGGGGTCGAGGATGGTGAGGCTGAGATGCGTGGCGGAATATTTGGAATCCCTGGATAGGCTGACATGGGTTGCTGGGCATGAGGGGATTCCAGGAAATGAGAGCGCGGACGAGTGCGGCACGAGGGGTTCGTCTGAGCCGGGCGGACTAGTCATCATTCCTGCCTACGTTCCATTTTTCGAGCTACTGAACACTGTAGCTGAACGTCGTTGGTGAACTGGGACTTGGTAGATGGTTGCCGGACTGCGAAGGCCCTATGGCTGGTCATCGACCGGAGGAGGACGAGGGAGTTGCTGGCGTTCGATAAGAGGTCGATGAGTTCTTAGACAGGAGTCATAACCAGACTGTAGGAGTTGCTTCGATGAGTAAGAGGAGAAAACTATTGAGCACTTGTTGTGCTCCTGTCCGGGTCTGCAGAGACTTAGGCTCTCCTTTCTAGGTAGCCGTTTCTTCTGTGATCTGGGTGAACTTGCAAACTTTCCTCTCGTATCTCTCCTGAGGTTCGTTGAGGGAACAGGATGGTTCCGACGGGGGTGGTGCCACAAGCTCCGGCGTAGGTAGATCGGTAGATCGCTCGGGTTACTCCACTCCTCCTGTCTTTTTCTTTTATTCGTGTATAACCTCTAGTACGAGGTCTCATATTTTCTGTTTCTTGCCTTTCTCTCGCTAGGGTACCACAATGGCCCAAACTGGCCTCCCAGTGAACTTACCTTTGATGGGCAACCCATTCAACCTAAGGGCTCAAGAAGTCAAAATTCTAGGACGACTTAACGATGTCCGTGTGTCTGTCCTCGGTCCATTTGTTCGCCTATCCGTCTGTCCGTCCGTCTGTTGTAATCACTCTACAGCCTTCAAAAATTGAGATACTGAGCCAAAATTTTGCACAGATATGTCTTTCTGATGCACGCTGATTAAGTTCTTGAACGGGCCAAATCGGACCATATTTTGATATAGACCGATTTGGCGATAAAGGGTCTCAAGCCCATAAAAGCTTTATTTTTTATCCGATTTCATTGAAATCTGAAACAGTGGGTTAGTTTAAGCCTCCCGACATCTGACCTACATATGGTTTAGATTGAACTATATCTAGATATAGTTGCCATATAGACCGATCTGCCGATATAGGGTCTGAAGCCCATATAAGTTTTATTTTTTAACCGATTTCGCTGAAATTTGATACGGTAAGTAATTTTAGGCCACCCAACATAGGACCCAAGTATGGTTCAGATCGAACTTTATCTAGATATAGCTGCCATATAGACCGATCTGCCGGTCTGAAGCCCATAAAAGTTTTATTTTTTACCCGATTTCATTGAAATTTGAAACAGTGGGTTAGTGTTAGCCTCCCGATATCTGACCTAAATATGGTCCAGATTGGACTATATTTAGATATAGCTGCCATATAGGCCGATCTACCGATAAAGGGTCTGAAGCCCATAAAAGTTTTATTTTTTATCTGATTTCACTGAAAATAGAAACAGTGGGTTAGTGTTAGCCTCCCGACATCTGGCCTACATATGGTTCAAACTGAACTATATCTAGATATAGCTGCTATATAGACCGATCTACGGAAAAAGGGTCTGAATTCCAAAAAAGTTTTATTTTTTAACCAATTTAATGTAATTTGATACGGTAAGTAGTATTAGGCCACCCAACAAAGGACCCAACTATGGTTCAGATCGGACTCTATTTAGATATAGCTGCCATATAGATAGCTGATAAAGGGTCTGAAGCCCATAAAAGCTTTATTTTTTATCCGATTTTACTGAAATTTGAAACGGTCAGTAGTTTTAGGCCACCCAACATAGGGTCCAAGTATGGTTTAGATCGGACTATATTTAGACATAGCTGCCATATAGTCCGATCTGCCGATAAAGGGTCTGAAGCCCATAAAAGCTTTATTTTTAATCCAATTTCACTGAAATTTGAAACAATGAGTTAGTGTAAGCCTCCCGATATCTGACCTTAATAGGGTTCAGATTGAAGTATATCTAGATATAGCTGCTATATAGACCGATCTGATGATAAAGGGTCTAATGCCCATAAATGCTTTATTTTTTATCCGATTTCGATGAAATTTGAAACAGTGACTAGTTTAAGGCATCCCGTTATCTAACCCAAATATGGTCCAGATCGGATTATATTTACATATAGCTGCCATATACACCGATCTACCGATAAAAGGTCTGAAGCCCGTAAAAGCTTTATTTTTTATCCGATTTCGATGAAATTTGAAATAGTGGGTTAATTTAAGCCTCCTGATATCTGACCTAAATATGGTTCAGATCGGACTATATTTAGATATAGCTGCCATATAGACCGACCCCCCCGATAAAGGGTCTGAAGGCCATAAATGCTTTAATTTTTATCCGATTTCGCTGAAGTTAGGACTAGTTCGCAGTTTTAAGCGTCTCAACATTCGAACTAAATATGGTACAGATCGGACTATATTTAGATATAGCTGCCATATAGACCGATCTGCCGATAAAGGGTCTGAAGCCCATAAAAGCTTTATTTATTAACCGATTTTGATGAAATTTGAAACAGTGGGTTAATTTAAGCCTCCCGACATCTGACCTTAATATGGATTAAATTGGACTTTATATAGATATAGCTGCCATATAGACCGTTCTCCAAATAAAGGGTCTGAAGCCCAGAAAAGCATTATTTTTAAACTGATTTCGCTGAAATTTGAAACAGTCCTCTTAACATTGGACCCAAGTATGGTTCAGATCGGACTTTATTTAGATATAGCTGTCATATAGACCGATCTGCCGATAAAGGGTCTGAAGCCCATAAAAGCTTTATTTATTACCCGATTTCGATGAAATTTGATTGTGACGAAGGGGGGTTTACTTATATAACCGAGGTGATGGATACCCAAAGTTCGACCCGGCCGATGCATTCTTACTTGTTTTTTAACCTATGTTAATAATATGGCTATAACGGAATATGGTCCGATTTGACCCATTTTGTGCATGAAGTGGTTCAAATCGGACCATATGACGAAATCTGGCCAAATACCATATACAATGACAAAAACTAAAATTTTATAATTTTTCCAGTATACCCACCATTCATCTTTTTTTTCACCCCAAAACATTTTCCCAAGTAAGCAATGCAATCTCATTAAATCTTTAAATTAGGTGGAAAATGTCTTCAAGATAATTCCCTATCCATCTCTTTCAGTTTTACTCAAAAACGCTTAAACTCTAAGCCTTTTGATGGGCATTATCCTTAAAAAATGCCAAAGAAACGCGACCAAATGCTGCCATTTGCAATTAAACTTAATTCGATATGGTTATCTGTGAGACAGCCGCCAAAGAACACTTTTGGAAGAGAAAATCACCAACGTTTATCATTAAAAATTCACCTTTTCGCTAAAACAAAAAACAAAACAAAAAAAAAAATTAAATTACTTTTAAAACTTTTTGTGATGGCCCAAACGATGGCAAATGTTTCGAAATGACGCGTCAAAATCTCTGCTGGCAATAACGCAAAACAACCTGACAAAAATTAAACACCAACCCTTTTACGACCATAATCAGGGCGAGTTACTCATTTAGAACAGCTTTGCATCAGCCAGCGAAACAAAAAAAAAATAAGGATTAAAAGTGATTTTTAAATTGACGTTTTCTGTTTAAAAATGCAAAAAACGGAGATTTCACAAAAAAAGTCAAAATGAAAATCTTGGGAAAATTTTAGACAACGGAAAGTCCTCAGCGTTATTGCTTCCTTGAATGACTGGACTAAAACATGTTCAACCCTTTCCTAAGCCAAAGGGGCTTAGCACATCATCCCCTACCCAACACCACCACCATTATCCGTTCTCCCAAAGTAGGTATAAATGAACAATATTTGAAAAATTAAAACCAAATAAAACAATTTCAAAGTTGTGAAAGAACACAAAATTTCTGAAAGTCCACCTCCTATCATGGCTTAAGAGTTGAGATGAGTGAACGGAGAGTGCTGGTTACATACCTCCATTATGTTGATGGCTAATTTAACCTGACGGCAATTGGGTGTTATTTTCTAAGGATATTTAGCCAGAAAAAAAACATCATGGGGAACAAAGATTTTCCTTAAATGAGTGTTACTTGACCGAGTGTTGCCTCTTATCCGCTGATATGCCAGTCTTGTGCTTCGATGCCATTGCACCATTAATTGGCGGACAACACGTTGTTTTCATTGCTCATTAGTGAAATGATTTTTCACTTTTTTTGCTTTCCTTCTACTGCCCTCCAAGGAGTAGCATCGTTTTCTGTGCAAACTTGAAGCAGGGTTATTAGACAGAAAATAGCCCACAATTACAGTAGGAGTGATTGAACCCTTGTCAAAATCTTTCTATTAGATGGTTAAGTAGGCAGGAGCCTTCGCCGGATGGTATTTGGTAAAGAGGAAAACATGTGGACAGAACGAATTGAACATCATATATCATGAGGCGATCGCACTTCAGACAGTACCAAGACTGGAACTTCTCTCCCTCTGTTAGCAAAAAGTTTTGACTCCTTTAAGTCGCCAGGCCCTTATGATGTATCACGGGTTGTATTACAAACTGTGTCCGATGGACTGGTTCCTTGGCTTAGGGACATATACTGTGCTTGTATCAGCATGTCGTACATACCTGTGGGATGGAGAGGCACAACTTTAATTTTCATTTCGAATGCAGGGAAACCGTACCACACGAAGACACAAGATTTTCGTCCCATTAGTCTGTCATCTTTTATTCTAAACATTCGAAAGAGGTTGATAGAAACATAGCTGAACAAGGACCGCTACGCTGCGGCTTCTCTCACTCTCTTATTGGGTTGCCCAAAAAGTAATTGCGGATTTTTTGCAAGAAAGTAAATGCATTTTTAATAAAACTTAGAATGAACTTTAATCAAATATACTTTTTTTCTAAAGCAAGCTTAAAGTAACAGCTGATAACTGCCAGAAGAAAGAATGCAATTACAGAGTCACAAGTCAACGCCGACTATATGAAAAATCCGCAATTACTTTTTGGGCAACCCAATATTTTATCTGGGCCCTATACTGGCACGGTCATGAAATAAGTCTTGTTTGGGGGTGCTGGTACGGCTTTTCAGATATTTCGCCCCAATGTGGATATCGTAATGATGCTCTACTCCCAAATACTTTTCATTTGAGCCTTATATAGCCATGGTCGGTAAATATGTCCGGTACGAGGTTTTTTTGGGGGTGAGGTCGACCACCATATATCGAATTTGTGCTTTAGTCTCATATTTCCATTTGGAGAGCTTTGAAGGTGGCGCGGCCCTCTAGATTTGATTTGGTATCCACTCAGACACCAAGGAATATATTCTTATGTCAGATTTTTACTCTACTTTTAAATATCTTCTCTCATTTGATACCCATATTGCCCAAAGGCGTTAAAATTGTTCTGGTGGATGGTGTTTTTGAGGTTGGGAACCCCCATGACACCAAGGTTGGCATTTAAATACCAAGTTCGTACTCTACTCAGAAATACCTTTCATTTGGTATCCATATTGTCCCAATCAATAAACATGTCCGTTTGGGTGGGTTTTAGGATGGGGCGCCCCCCAGGTTACTTGACCACAAAATTTTATACCATGCAAAATTTTATACCATTTTATGGCATGCCAAATGTTGCCTAAATCGGTGCATCTCACTCATCTCTTCTTAGGCAAAAAAAAAGGATTAAAGAAAAGATTTGCTCTGATATTGGAGCGATATCAAGATATGGTCCGGTTCGGACCACAGTTAAATTATATGTTGGAGACCTGTGCAAAATGTCAACCAATTCGAATAAGAGTTGCGCCCTTGGGGGCTCAAGAAGTAAAATAGAGAGAACGATATATATGGGATCTGTATCGGGCTATAGACAGATTCAGACCATAATAAACACGTTTGTTGATGATCATGAGAAAATCCGTCGTACAAAATTTCAGGCAAATCGGATAATAATTGCGACCTCTAGGGGTCAAGAAGTCAAGATCCCAGATCGGTTTATATGGTAGCTATATCAGGTTATCAACCGATTTGAACCTTATTTGACACAGTTGTTGAAAGTAAAAATAAAATACGTCATGCAAAATTTCATCCAAATCGGATAGGAATTACGCCCTCTAGAAGCTCAAGAAGTCAAATCCACAGATCTGCTTATATGACAGCTATATCAGGTCATGGACCGATTTCAACCATACTTGGCACGGTTGTTAGATATCATAACGAAATACTTCGTGCAAAAATTCATTCTTATCGGATAAGAATTGTGCCCTCTAGAGGCTCAAGAAGTCAAGACCCAAGATCGGTTTATATGGCAGCTATATCAGGTTATGGACCGATTTAAACCATACTTGGCACAGTTGTTGGGTATCATAACAAAACACGTCGTGCGAAATTCCATTCCAATCGGATAAGAATTGCGCACTCTAGAGGCTCAATAAGTCAAGACCCAAGATCGGTTTATATGGCAGCTATATCAGGTTATGAACCGATTTGAACCATACTTGGCACAGTTGTTGGATATCATAACGAAATACTTCGTGCAAAAATTCATTCATATCGGATAAGAATTGTGCCCTCTAGAGGCTCAAGAAGTCAAGACCCAAGATCGGTTTATATGGCAGCTATATCAGGTTATGGACCGATTTAAACCATACTTGGCACAGTTGTTGGGTATCATAACAAAACACGTCGTGCGAAATTCCATTCCAATCGGATAAGAATTGCGCACGCTAGAGGCTCAAGAAGTCAAGACCCAAGATCGGCTTATATGGCAGCTTTATCAAAACATGGACCGATATGGCCCATTTAAAATACCAACCGACCTACACTAATAAGAAGTATTTGTGCAAAATTTCAAGCGGCTAGCTTTACTCCTTCGGAAGTTAACATGTTTTCGACAGACAGACGGACGGACAGACGGACGGACATGGCTAGATCGACATAAAATGTCGCGACGATCAAGAATATATATACTTTATGGGGTCTCAGAAGAATATTTCGAGTAGTTACAAACAGAATGACGAAATTAGTATACCCCCCATCTTATGGTGGAGGGTATAAAAACAAGTAAAAGTAAAAAGGCATTAAGTTCGGCCGGCCCGAATTTTGGATACCCACCACCTAGGATACAAATATTCGTCACAATACGGTAAAAAATACATCATTTGTAAACCCATCAGTATATATGGTAGCTATATCTAAATCTGGACTGATCTGGGCAGTATTGTACGGGTATGCCGAAAAGCCGTACACGACACGCTATACCAAATTTCAGCGAAGTCGGACTTTTATGCGCACAAGACCTTGAATTGAGAGATCGGTCTATATGACAGCTATATGCAAATCTGGACCGATCTAGGTCAAATTAAACAAGGATGTCGGGGGGCCTAACATAACTCACTGACCCAAATTTTAACGAAATCGGACGATAAATGCTCATCTTACGAGCCTAAAATCTTAAATCGGGAGGACGGTCGGTCTATATGCCCGATCTGAGAGAAATGAAACAAAGATGCCGACGGGCCTAACATAACTCGATGTTTCAAAATTTCTGCGAAATCGGATAATAATTGAGGCTTTTAGAGGCTTAAGACCCTGAAACGGCAGATCGGTCTATATGGCAGCTATATCTAAATATAGTCTGATCTGAACCATATTTGAATGTGCTCCCGGGACGCTTAAAGCAATTCACTGTTTCAAATTTTAGCGAAATCCGGTAATAAGTAATGCTTTTATGGGCTTTAGACCCTAAATTGGCAGATCGGTATATATGACTGCTATATCTTAACATAGTTCGATCTGAACCATATTTGGGTTGGACGTCGAAAGGCTTACAACAACTCACATTTTAAAATTTCAGCAAAATCGGAAATAAATAATGCTTTTATGGGCTTCAGACCCTTTATCGGGAGATCGGTCTATATGGTGGCTATATCTAAATATAGTCCAATCTGAACCATATGCAGATTGGGTGTCAAGAGGCTTAAAACTCACTGTTTCCAATTTCAGCGAAATCGGATAAAAAATAAAGCTTTTATGGGCTTCAGACCCTTTATCGGGAGATCGGTCTATATGGCAGCTATATCTAAATATAGTCCGATCTGGATATCGGGAGGCTTAAAACAACTCACTGATTCAAATTTCAGAGCAATCGGGTAACAAGTGTAGCTTTTATGGCTTTCAGACCCTGAAACGGCAGATCGGTCTATGTGGCAGATTTTCCACATATGGTCCGATATGGCCCGTGCAAGAACTTAACCTGCGTATGGCAAAAAGACGTATCCGTATGTGTGTCAAATTTAAGCTCAATAACTCAATTTTTGATGGCTGTAGCGTGATTAGAACAGACGGACGGACAAACATACGGACGTCGTTAAATCGCCTTAGAATTTTACGACGATCTGAAATATATAAACTTTGAATGTTGCAAACGGAATGACTAAATAATATACCCCCTATCCTATGGTAGTGGGTATAAAAAAAGTTTATCAACGAGTTTTTGTCAATAAGTAAAATTTTAATAGAACGCTTTTGGTCCTCTTATGACCATTTCCTCGGCGTATCTTCTCCAGATTACTTTGTGGCCAAGAATCGCGACAAAGTTCATGTCACCTGAAACATGCAGCTTTCTTATCCTTGTGAAAGGTATCAGCTCAGTGTTTCTGGGATTAAGTCAAGTCCGTTGGTCCCCGTCCATCGGGACAGCTTCCTCAAGGTACCATAAACAGGGTCCGTAACAGCAGAAAAAAGACTACCCACCCATCCCTCGTTATCCGCATAGGCAACGCCATTCTCACGACCTCACTCTCCATCTATTGTATATTTCATGAAAGACCTCGGAATCCCATTGATAACCAGAAGCAACAAAAAAGGAAATAAGACTCCTTCTTTGGGAGTTCCTCTGGTTACAAACTTCCGAAGCGGACCCTCCGCTAGAGATGCGCTAATTATCCGGCTTTTAGCAACGTATTAACCCAATTCACCAAGAGGGGAAGACTTTCATGTCCGCTGGGACCCTATGTAGGGACTCCAGCCTTTTTTTATTACAAGCCATTTCTATACCCTCCACCTTAAGATGGTGGTATACTATTTTTCGTCATTCTGTTTGTAACGCCTCGAAATATGCGTCTAAGACCCCATAAGGTATATATATTCTTGATCGTCATTTCATTTTAAGTCGATCTAGCCATGTGAGTACCTCTGTCCGTCCGTTCCTATGTCTGTCGGTCGAAAGCACTCTAACTTTCGAAGGAGTAAGGCTAACCGCTTGAAATTTTACACAAATACTTTTTATAAGTGTAGGTCCGTTGGAATTGGAAATGGGCAAAATCCGTCCATGTTTTGATATAGCTGCCATATAAACCGATCTTGGGTCTTGACTTCTTGAACGTCTAGAAGGCGCAATTCGTATCTGATTTTATTGAAATTTTGTACGTAGTGTTTTTATATCACTTCCAACAACTACGCTAAGTATGGTTTAAATCGGTCCATAACCTAATATAGCTGCCATATAAACCGATCTTCGGTCTTGACTTCTTGAGCCTCTAAAGGGCGCAATTCCTATCCGATTTAACTGAAATTTTGCACGCAGTGTTTTGGTAGCACTTCCAGCAACTACGCTAACTATGGTTTTAATCGGTCCATGTTTTGGTATAGCTGCCATATAAACCGATCTTGGGTCTTGACTTCTTGAGTCTCTAGATGGCGCACTTCTCGTCCGATTTGACTGAAATTTTGCACGTGGTGTTTTGTTATTACTTTCAGCAACTGAGCTAAGTATGGTTTAAATCGGTCAATAACCAGATATAGCTGCCATATAAACCGATCTTGGGTCTTGACTTCTTGAGCCTCTAGAATGCGTAATTCTCGTCCGATTTGACTGAAATTTTGCACGAGATGTTTCGTTATGACTTCCAATAACTGTACTAAGTATGGCGCAAATCGGTTCATAACCTGATATAGCTGCCATATAAACCGATCTGGGATCTGACTTCTTGAGCCTCTAGAGGGCGCAATTCTCATCCGATTTAGAAGAAATTTTGTACAACGGCTTCTCTCATGACCTTCAACATACGTGTCCAATATGGTCTGAATCGATCAATAGCTTGATACAGCTCCCACATAAACCGATCTCCCGATTTTGCTTTGTGAGCCCTTACAAGGCGCAATTTTTATCCGGATGAACAGAAATATTAAACAATGACTTCTACAATGTTCAGCATTCATTTATGGACTGAATCGGACTATAACTTGATATAAAGAGATACCGCGCATAGAACTTGACAAATGCGATCCATGGTGGAGGGTATATAAGAATCGGCCCGGCCGAACTTAGAACGATTTTACTTGATTTTTCTCTTCTGCAAAGGTGAGTTACTGGCATGTCGCTTAAACCATGTCTCGGCACCCTTTAGTGGCCAACAGAACGAATTTTTTTTTTTTTTTTTTGTGAGACACGTTCCCTTCATTGGTCTCTCGGGTTCCAATCAGCTAGAAACGAAATATTATGGGAACGGTTAACAATAACCCCTGCCACCACACACCAACCACACCCAGAAGGAAGAGAGATAGACCCCATTTATAAGTATACCGATCGACTCACTCACAGAATCACTTTCTGGTTCGATTTAACTGTCTCCGTCTGTCTGTCCATGTTAAATTGTGAACAAAGTACAGGTCGCAATTTTCATCCAATCGTCCTCAAATTTGGCACAAGCATTTTCTTGGGCCTGGAGACGAAGTCTATTGAAATTGGAAAAATTCAGATCAGATTTGGATATATATGTTCGCCCGATTTGAACTAAAATTGCAATTGTATTGTCATTTGAAATTTTCTCACCTAAAGTTTGTCATTCTATTTCAAAGACTTTGAACTATTGACCTCAGGTTGCAAAAAGTCTACATATTCTGGATCGTTTTTACTTTAAGAGTCCACCTAGCATTGTCTGTGCGTTCTTCTTTCTGTCTATAGAAGTCACGAAATGGGATGTCTTCTAACATCCATGCCAAGAATGATCCGAATATGTTCATAACACGATATAGCTTCCATATTACTCAAAGTCGCAATTGCTATCATATTTTGCTGAAATATTGCGTACAACCACCAACATCTAAACCAAGTTTTTGTGAACTGAAGTTTAAAGTTCACTCTATTCTGCGAAAAAGTCAAAATAAACTGAACATGAAAAAATTATTGAAAAGCCTTAAAAACTCCTTTGTAATTTCTCTATAATCCAGTTTCCAGTGGCACAACTTCCTAAAGATTCTACAGATTTAAATGTTTCTTCATTAAAAGTTTATTGGAAAATTCCTTTCGCTAACATTCACAACATCGCAAAGCAACAAAAACTTGTAAATGTTCTCCCTCAGGGGAGACATTACACACTATTAAGGTATTTTCCACTCAACATAGTTTTCTACTGCTACTACAACTACTACCACCAAGAACTTTCAGTATGAACAACTTTATGTTCTTTTGGCAAACTTTCGATAAAAAGTTTATTCCAAGTCGACAGGAGAATAAGAAAGCCAGAAAAAGGACAAAAAAAACAAGGGGTTGATTACAAAATATTTGCCTAAATTTATAAATTATCTACCAAAAGGACACACACACACACAGACACATAGTCATAAGATATCCTTTTACAAGTTGTACAGGATACTTGGAAATAACTCTTAAGACACGTAAATTAAAGCAAAATAGCCCCTTAAGAATTATGAGTGTACAACGAAGCCTGTACACGATAACTGAATCACAAGCAACAACACATTAACGCCAAAGATGTCATTCGTCCTTAAACTTAACTAAAAAGAAATAATTTTACATTATTATCAGACGACAGACGTTAGGTATCCGGTGTCATTTCAAGGCACACACACACTTCAACACCCATACACATAAACACTCAAAAACTATAAATTATAGTTTATATTTTCTATATTTTATTACAACCAACCACCAAAGCTAAGAAAGTGATAAATGAAGGCCAGGATTAAAAGAAGAAGGCCATCTCAGGTCTCAACCGTCAACATGAGCGTACAAAAAGAGGTGTATTTTTCCTACAAGAATGAAGATCTGAAAATAATCATGGAACGAAATTTTCTGGGAAAATTTGCAGAGGAAACAGTTAATGAAAAGAAAATATTTGACAATCATTATAATTGTAAGGCAGACGAGCTTACGAGATTAGGAACTACCCTACACATTCCAGGGAAACTGGAATCTGTGGGTATGCCTCTAGTGATATGTAAGCTAAGTTTTCAGTACCAGCCCCGAAGGACAACGAATGATAGATGGTCGCAAAGAAGGAACTGTGAGCATTCCAAAACTATGTGGCCTAATCTAGAATTGAAGAAGTCTTCTGTGTGTGTGTCCCGAACTGGCCGTTAGAAGGAGTTCCACTATAGGCTCTCATTTCTTTGAGAACCTGTCTGATTTAGCGGATGTGAACATTCGCAAGTTGTTGGGCTTTTAAAAGTGGTCTGGATGGTTCAATGGTAGGAAGGCATCTTCCTTCTTCAGTTCCTGTAGTATCATAATGGACGAAAACGTCTAATCGAGTCTGATGAAAGAATGTTACTTAAACCTAACCTAAACCTAAACCTAAATCCTAACCTTAATCTTAACCTTAACCCTCCTAACCCTAACCCTAACCTAACCCTAACCTTAAGCTTAAGCTTAATCTTAATCTTAACATTAACCTTAATATTAACCTTAACCTTAACCTTAACCTTAACCTCAACCTTAACCTTAACCTTAACCTTAACCTTAACCTTAATCTTAACCTTATTCTTAACCTTAACCCTAACCTTCACCTATAAATGGAAGTTCTGCCCATGAACATTTCACTAAGGAACATTGGTAACTTCTCACATATCAATGAGTGCAGTCCGATTCAAGTTTAAGCTCAATGATGATAAGGGGCCTCCTCTTTATAGGCGAGTCCGAACGGCGAGCCACAGTGCGACACCTCTTTGGAGAGAAGTTTTACATGGCATAGTACGTCACAAATGTTGCCAGCATTAGGAGGGGAAAACCACCGCAGAAAATTATTTTTTTGGATTCGAACCCAGGCGTTCAGCGTCATAGGTGGACATGCTAACCTCTGCGCTACAGTGGCACCCTGAACCTAAAACTAAACCTAAACCTAAACCTAAACCTAAACCTAAACCCAAACCTAAACCTAAACCTAAGCCTTAACCTAAACCTAAACCTAAACCCTACCCTAAACCTAAACCTAAACCTTAACCTTAACCTAAACCTAAATCTTAATCTAACCTAAACCTTAGCTTAAACCTAAACCTAAACTCAAACCTAAACCTAAACCCAACCTAAACCTAACCTGAAGCTGAACCTAAAACTAAACCTAAACCTATCATAACAACCATTTCCATGAAAATCGAATTTGCAGCCAATTTTTCTCGAAAGAGAGAAAAAAAATAATTTGCTTTCATCTAGCCCCTTTAGACAATTGCCTTTCCTACGCCTATGACCCCAGCAGTTGGACTATGTTGCAAAAATTTATTTAAATTTAAGGAAATATTTAAGGCCATTCATCTGCTACCCCTCCTCTAAGATTTCCTGTGAAGCACTACTTAGAGGTAAGAAGCTAAGGTTACAACAATTATTAGACCTTTGGGTAACATTTGCCTTAGATTTAACACCAAATAATTTTCTGTGGCTTTTGGGCCGGCTTTGTGGTCACTAGCAGAGAAATTAAGGAAAACTATGACTAATTATTTGATTTATATCGTTCTGTAGCATAAGAAATTATAAAGAAAATAAATTTAATTTCAAAAATCTAGTCTACCAAAAGAAAGTCAAATATGATACCACCTATGAGCATTTTAATGCTTTAATGTTATGTTTGTTGTATAAAAGGCGCCAAGGTACCATTAAGAACGTGTCACATTTAGGTACAAGTTTAGGCTGAAAGTATTGCTGGCGCATATCACCCTAGGCAACAACTTGTCATCTATCATAAGTTATGTCATTTATCAAAAACCAAACACCAAATGAGTTTCCTGACTTCTAAACCTTTTGGGGGGTGGGGGACAATGTGTCTTTTGTATGATTTGTCTCACACACGTGTAATTTTCTGTCTCTTACAGACACTGTCATCTACATTGTCCTCTTAGGAATGACATATTATGATGGATTTGTGATGCTTTAATAACGAGAACGATAGTTGAAATCAATTTTAATGAACATTTTGAAATTGAAAAATAATTATTTCGAAAAATTGTTCACGATGTTAAAGACACTTCTTGCCTCCATCGCGGCAGGTACTGTTTACTGCTTAGACCTAGCATATCTGCTACAGTAAAAGTTAACACAAGTAAAAATGCATAAAGTTCGGGAGGGCCGAACATTGTCTACCCATCACTCCGGATATATATAGTGGCACAGATATGTCTAAACACTATTTCCGAGACTGCAGCTACCTCAACGGGCAGATATTAAATTGGAGACCACTGTTGCGCAGAGGGTAGCATGTTTGCCTATGATGATGAACCCGTGGGTGCAAATCCTGGCGAGACCATCAGAAAAAATTTTCAGTGGTGGTTTTCCCCTCCTAATGCTGGCAACATTTGTGAGGTACTATGCCATGTAAATATCTCTCCAAAGAGGTCTCGCACTGCGGCACGCCGTTCGGACTCGGGAGGCCCCTTACCATTGAGCTTAAATTTGAATCGGACTACACTCATTGATATGTGAGAAGTTTGCCACTGTTCCTTAGTGGAATGTTCATGGGCAAAATTTGCAATTTGCATTTGTATATGCCTGCCGCTGCCCAGACCGGCGATCTTTAGGGATCTTTGCCCTAAGATATTTTTCTATTTACTTCTCAAGAGTCTTCAGCATAAAGGATGACAGACTAATAGAACAAAAATCTCTCGCCTTCGTGTGGTAAGGTTTTCCTGCTTCGGAATGAAAATGACCTTCGTGTCCCTCGATCCCACACGCATATATGACATGCTGATACAAGCAGGGTGTATCTCCCTAAGCCAAGGAACCAGTCTATCAGACACAGATTGAATTCAAATGGTGATACATCATCAGCGACTGGCGACTTAAAGGAGTCGGAACTGCTTATCGTCCAAAGGATTTTCGGCTCAGACACAATTTCCCTAATAATTTCCGAGGAATCTCTTCTGGCGCCACATTGTCCGTTGCAGAATTTCACGGAAAACGAGAAGTTCTAGTGTTTCCCCACTAGACATTCTCCATAAATTCTCTTCTGAATATACTCCACCTTAAGAGGTCTCGAGGACAGAATCTTCCTTAGCCTAGAGGCTTCAGATGAATCATCCACGGAGCTACAGAATTCCTTATCCCCTTTACTATGAATCGCCAGATTGCATCTTAACGTATATTCGATAAGAAGCTCACCCCTGGATAAGAACCACGTCAAATCCCCCTGCCATTAGGAGGACCTTTAGTGTCGACAATTGTAATGCCGAAGCGGCCTTACAATGGTGGAGATTTATCTAAAGAAACCGGACCGTAGTCAGGAGTTAGAAGATCCACCACTGTTGTGGTAGCCTCGTCTTCTGATTTCGCCAGGAGTTCATCCACACAAGATTCGTTAGATCTTGTCATTATCTTTCGTACGCATCCAGGAGCAGATGAAAAGCAGTGGCAGGGCTTATCGGGTCCCGTTTCGATACCTTCCCTCCTGTTGCCATCGTGGCAGGGGTGCAAAAGCAGTGGAACCACTCTTCTTCAGAAAAATGGACACTTGTCGTGTGGACGAATCCTCCTTAGATGCTTCACTAGCTCCTGCTGTCCATCCTTCCGCGCTGGTATATACCTTGAGCCCTGTCCATCCGTATGACCTACCCATACTGGGATTGTCGGGTCCCGATTCGATGCTCCCCTCTTGGTTAGATTGTGGCTGGGGCATCTTTAATCTCCTGCAATCCACCAGACTTTAGCGATGTGGTCGCTCCTGAGGCAAGTGTTCAGCAACAACTGCTAAGTCGTCTCCTGATTCCCCAAACCCACCGCTTCTATAGACAATAAGATTCAACTTGTTGAATCCGTAGGATACTTTTTGAGGTCTGCGAGACAGCCGGAGTTTAGTACGAATACTTCATATCTCCGGTCACCATTAGCCTCATCCAATCTACCAATCTTCCAGTAGGTGGTTGAACGATTGGGATTACATTCCCTTAGTCTTCCAAGTATGGATTCAGAATTTGAGGGAATACTTGGTGTCCAAGCATGCGCCATTGGACGAGAAGTAATATCTTCTTGACTAAATCTAGTCTGGCACCTGGCCTGATCTCACCAATCTTTTTTGCGCACAACGATACATTTCAATTGAGCGTTGCTTCCCGAAGGCAATTAGTCAGTATCGGCCCAGATACCAGCCTGCATCGTCACAAACTGGAGTAGACCCAGGAAATTCCCCAAGAACATCGGAGTATACCGATGACAGTCCATTGACTATCCCACTCCAATTAATCCCAGATATGCGGCACTGATCTTCTCCCTTATCGACAACTGTCATCACCAAACTGTCCCTAGCGACATTAGCAAAGGTTCCTGGACCCATCTAACTATTGTCCACCCTAGTTCATTTAGGCATTAGGTGCCCTCCAGATGACCGCAGCCTTTTGGCCGACTGCGGTGCAGTTTCCGAATCTTGACGTGTAGTCCTTGGAATAGCCTGTGCAGCGAATCACCGAGCCCAATTTAGGAAGTCTCTCTCCCTATTAGTGAGAGTCTTACAATCATTCGCACCAAGTCTCTCAAGAAACCTAAGAGCGATGAATCTTCTATTATTCCTACCTTTTAAAGATCGTATTGGTTTGCCGTGGATGGCCGATGGGCTAGGCAAATTATAGACACACAAAGATAGAATAGGTTCGGCCTTGTCCTTAAGACTCCAACCAGGTGTCTTCGTTAAAAGTCCCTGCTGACCAATCGTCTGTCGGCTAGTGGAGCCTGGTCAGTGGAACCCAGTCAAGGTGTCAGTAGCTGACAACATGCTACGGCCTGATACCACCATCGCAGCTGTTGGAAATTCGGAGTCCATTCTATGCCTACCCCCGGGCTTTGTTTCCAGTGGAGTGGCAGATAACCAATACAAAAAAAAATAATTAGTGTGGTTCTGAAGGAGACCCGTAGCCCTGAATATCGCCACATTCAAAATACTTGACATTAGGGGCTCAAACAAAATCGTGCTCTAGCACGATGCTGTTATTATTTCAGGGTCCAGCCCCTAAATTCCTTCAAACCGACCATGTTTGCCTACTATGGAAATGGGGGGGGGGGGCTAAAATAATAGGTATTTGATAGTAGAAAACGAATTTTATATCAAATTTTGAGGCCAAGTGTTTGGGCGTCTCAATCCATTGTTCCTTAATGGAATGTTCATGGGCAAATTTGCAGTTTTACTTCATTAGGGTATGATTTAAACCAATAAATTTTAATTATTTATGGCACTATTATGGCACCACATTCAAAATTTGGCTGGAAAATCTTTTTCCATAGCCCACTGACGAGATAAGGAATGCAACCTGCTTTGGAAATCAAGGGCTTTAAAACTACCATACAACGACCATGGCCGCAGCTGGGGGGAGCAAGAAAGCTTACGCGGACAAACGAGCATGATTAAACTGAAACAGGAAGAATTTCTGAATCGAACTGTACTCATATAAGTGTGTATTTTGAGAGATTATATATACTTTAGGGAGTCGGAAATGAATATTTCGATGGGTTGCCTACGGCATGATGGTGTGTATAATACGTTTAACAACAGTTGTTGAAAAACTGCATAAAACTTCATATTGTAATTTAAAATGCTTGTAAATCCCGCACTTTTCATATTTTACAAATTAATTCAAACCCCTTACATAGGTTCTAGGTATTTTAAGATCACACATTATTCCATTAATAGGGATATTTGAAATCTGCAAATAAAATTTATTTTCCATAAAAAAAATTTCTCTAGTTAAGGACCCCTTCCCCTTAACGCCTGTGATTAAATCCCATATAGACTCTGGCAACATATTAACCCACACACTTTCATAAGTAGTACTTATGATCTTGATGTTGATAAGAAACAAATATTAATGAAATATATGCCTTAAGCACTTATTCGCGTTGTTTACATTACCGCACACATCTTTAGCTCATCAGAATATGAATATGCTGCAATGTGTAATTATCTGTGTATTTGTCACATACTTCTATACTATAGTATATGGTATTTGTTTAATATCTTTGTCATATAAGTATTGTTTAATGAATTTTTCCTTCTGTTTATTGTCATCTTATTATCTACAATTCAGTCATTCATAAGATGCGAATGGTTTGGTTGGGTGTAACTGCCATACTGTGGCAGACACACGTGATCCTGCATGAGGTTTGCCTTTGTGTCGTAATTATTTATTTCAGTTAAAACGTAAAAACAAAACCCAACAATGAGTGACAGTAAGAAGAACAAGGGCAAAAGGTGGGGTAAGAGCATCCGAGTAAAGTTAAATATGAAACACATGTCATTGCCAAAATCGTCATCATCTTCAGCAGCATTATAATCTGTAACACCGTCAACAATTTCCAGAAGAATTATTTCGTATCCTTACCACACATCTTCTCAAGGAAATCATGTGTGTGCGTATTGTTTATAAAAATTAATGATGAATTTTCACTTTCTTCATTTCTCTACTGTCATATTTGTATGATGTGTAAATAATTATTTTCTTTCGTTTCCCCTGGGGTGGTGAAAAGGGATACAAGAGAGCCCACCTACAATAATGGCTGGCACGCATGCCAAAGGGGTAAATTCTGATAATGAGTTAAGGATATAAGGTTGACATATCTGAAGTGGTTGGTGTTGATAGGAAAATGAATGGTTAGTATGTGGTTAGGGCGATGGAGATAAGAATTTTTGTGTGTGGCTTATATCAAATGTTTGGAGTTATTGGAATGTGATTTTCAATAACTTAGAGACCTTTAGAAGAACTTGAAGAAGTTTCGAGCACCTCAATCTTTTGAGTTTCTCCCACAATACTTTTCGAACTTTCCAAAAGTGTCGGTTACTTCTTCTACTGTTATATAAATACATACTTCCGCAGTCACAAAACCTTAAAGCCCTTGAGATTCATTAGGTTTGGTTGAAAAGAGGATGTGGATATAAATCCGCCCATGCCACTATGGACATACACCTTAGCCAGTAATCGGCTTGTCGTACGCTTTAAAAATTAAAAAAGTAAACTCAGCAAGTAAAATGGCGTTAATTTCGGATAACCACCACCTCGGGTATGTATGTAAACCACCTTTCATAAAAATCCGGAATCCGAAAATCGTATACCTTATGTCCCATAGCAGTTATATCGAAATATGGTTTTTTTAGTATATCTAAAAATAAACCGATCTGAACCATATACAACATGGATGTCGAAAAACCTAACATAATTCAATGTGTCAAATTTTAGTTAAATCGGATTATAAATGCGCCTTTTTTGGAGCCAAGACATTAAATCGAGATATCGGTTCATATGGCAGCTATATGGAAATCTTGATCGATCTAGACCAAATTGCAGAGATATGTGTAGGCGCTTTACTTAACTTTCTGTCCCAAATTTCGGCAACATCGGACAATAAATGCGCCTTTTATGGACCTAAAACATTAAATCGAGAGATCGGTCTATATGGCAGCTATATCCAAATCTGGACTGATCTGAGTGAAATTGAAGAAGGATATCGAAGAGCCAAACACAACTCACTGTCCCCAATTGCGGCGACATCGGACAATAAATGCGCCTATTATGGCCCCAAAACCTAAAACCTAGAGATCGGTCTATATGGCAGCTATATCCAAATCGGGACCCATCTGTGCCATAATGCAGAAGTATGTCAAAAGGCTTAACTTAACTCACTGTCCCAAATTTCGGCGATATCGGACAATAAATGCGCCTTTTATGGGCTTAAGACCCTAAATCGGAGGATCGGTCTATATGGCAACTTTAACCAAATCTGGACCGATCTGGACCAAATTAACGAAGGACTTCGAAGGGCCTAACACAACTCACTGTCCCAAATTTCAGCAAAATCCGATAATAAATGCGCCTTTTATGGGCTTAAGACCCTAAATCGGAGGATCGGTCTATATGGCAACTATAACCAAATCTGGACCGATCTGGACCAAATTAACGAAGGACTTCGAAGGGCCTAACACAACTCACTGTCCCAAATTTCAGCAAAATCGAATAATAAATGTGACTTTTATGGGCCTAAGACCCTAAATCGGAGGATCGGTCTATATGGCAACTATAACCAAATCTGGACCGATCTGAGCCAAATTGACGAAAGACGTCGAAGGGCCTAACACAACTCACTGTCCCAAATTTCAGCAAAATCGGATAATAAATGTGGCTTTTATGGGCTTAAGACCCTAAATCGGAGGACCGGTCTATATGGCAGCTATAACCAAATCTGGACCGTTCTGGGCCAAATTAACGAAAGACTTCGAAGGGCCTTAGGCAACTCACTGTCCCAAACTTGAGCAAAATCGGATAATAAGTGTGGATTTTATGGGCCTCAGACCCTTAATCGGCTGATCGGTCTATATGGCAGCTATATCCAAATCTGGACCGATCTGGGCCAAATTAACGAAAGACGTCGAAGGGCCTAACACAACTCACTGTCCCAAATTTCAGCAAAATCCGATAATAAATGCGCCTTTTATGGGCTTAAGACCCTAAATCGGAGGATCGGTCTATATGGCAACTATAACCAAATCTGGACCGATCTGGACCAAATTAACGAAGGACTTCGAAGGGCCTAACACAACTCACTGTCCCAAATTTCAGCAAAATCGAATAATAAATGTGACTTTTATGGGCCTAAGACCCTAAATCGGAGGATCGGTCTATATGGCAACTATAACCAAATCTGGACCGATCTGAGCCAAATTGACGAAAGACGTCGAAGGGCCTAACACAACTCACTGTCCCAAATTTCAGCAAAATCGGATAATAAATGTGGCTTTTATGGGCTTAAGACCCTAAATCGGAGGATCGGTCTATATGGCAGCTATAACCAAATCTGGACCGATCTGGACCAAATTAACGAAGGACTTCGAAGGGCCTAACACAACTCACTGTCCCAAATTTCAGCAAAATCGAATAATAAATGTGACTTTTATGGGCCTAAGACCCTAAATCGGAGGATCGGTCTATATGGCAACTATAACCAAATCTGGACCGATCTGAGCCAAATTGACGAAAGACGTCGAAGGGCCTAACACAACTCACTGTCCCAAATTTCAGCAAAATCCGATAATAAATGCGCCTTTTATGGGCTTAAGACCCTAAATCGGAGGATCGGTCTATATGGCAACTATAACCAAATCTGGACCGATCTGGACCAAATTAACGAAGGACTTCGAAGGGCCTAACACAACTCACTGTCCCAAATTTCAGCAAAATCGAATAATAAATGTGACTTTTATGGGCCTAAGACCCTAAATCGGAGGATCGGTCTATATGGCAACTATAACCAAATCTGGACCGATCTGAGCCAAATTGACGAAAGACGTCGAAGGGCCTAACACAACTCACTGTCCCAAATTTCAGCAAAATCGGATAATAAATGTGGCTTTTATGGGCTTAAGACCCTAAATCGGAGGACCGGTCTATATGGCAGCTATAACCAAATCTGGACCGTTCTGGGCCAAATTAACGAAAGACTTCGAAGGGCCTTAGGCAACTCACTGTCCCAAACTTGAGCAAAATCGGATAATAAGTGTGGATTTTATGGGCCTCAGACCCTTAATCGGCTGATCGGTCTATATGGCAGCTATATCCAAATCTGGACCGATCTGGGCCAAATTAACGAAGGACTTCGAAGGACCTTAGGCAACTCACTGTCCCAAATTTGAGCAAAATCGGATAATAAGTGTGGATTTTATGGGCCTCAGACCCTTAATCGGCGGATCGGTCGATATGGCAACTGTAACCAAATCTGGACCGATCTGAGCCAAATTGACGAAAGACGTCGAAGGGCCTAACACAACCCACTGTCCCAAATTTCAGCAAAATCGAAAAATAAATGTGGTTTTTATGGGCTTAAGACCCTAAATCGGAGGACCGGTCTATATGGCAGCTATAACCAAATCTGGACCGATCTGAAAATTGACGGAGGATATCGAATGGCCTAAAACAACTCACTGTCCCAAATTTCAACAAAATCGGATAATAAATGGGGCTTATATGGGCCTACGACCCTATATCGGCGGATCGGTCTATATGGGGGCTATATCAAGATATAGTCCGATATAGCCCATGTTCGAACTTAACTTGCTAATGGACAAAAAAAGAATCTGTGCAAAGTTGCAGCTTAATATCTCTATTTTTGAAGACTGTAGCGTGGTTTCAACAGACAGACGGACGGACATGTCTAGATTGTCGTAGATTTTTACGCTGATCAAGAATATATATACTTTGTGCAGTCTCAGACGCATATTTCGAGGTGTTACAAACAGAATGACGAAATAAGAATACCCCCATTCTATAGTGGAGTGTATAAAAAGAAAGATTTATATTAGAAATTCCATGCTACCTACAAAATCCTCAATTGTTCTCCCTACCACTTCCCCAAATAGGTTCATGTCTGGTATTGTGGCTCCACCTGGTGTCTTTTAGTCGCGAAAACAGGACAATGACATAGCAAATGCTCCAATGTCTCATCATCTTCCCCACATGCTTTAACTTGCCGCACCGATTTTGCATAAGTAAGCTCGTAGTCCCATCTGCCCCGTTATGACACCAAAAGCTATAATGACCTCCTGGTTACTTCCTTTCAGTAATAGCCTCGTCCTCTCACGATACGGATCACCCCATAGGATTTTCGCCGTCCAATCGACTGTTTCGTTGTTATTCAGTGTTGCATGTGTTGCGTTCCACGTCCTTAAATCGGACTGCGTCGCCCCGAAAGGCTTCGAGTTAACCGAGATTATTGAAGGCAGTTCTCTGGCCTTTACTCCACAATCGTCTGCCCTTTCATTGCCCCTTACTCCGTTATGGCCCGGCACCCAAACGATGAGGTTTTTGCCATCCCCAGAGAAGGCGTTAATCTCCTTCTTACACTGTCAAACTGTTCGTGATCATTCCGTCCAGGTTGTTATTGCCCTGATGGCCAGTTTACTGTAAAGATGTTCAGGCGAGGACGTCGAGCGTGAACATCTCACACATTCCGTGATCGCCCGGATCGTATTATGGTCAGGCAGTCGAAAACAGATGTCAGTCTCTGGGTTCTCAATGTAGATCCCCATAGGCCCACTCTGTCATCTAGCTTTGATCCATACGTGTAACATGATCTTCCAGTTGACAATGCTAGGGTTCCGTCAATCCAAGAGTGTGCCGCTGGCAGCAATGCCTCGCACTCGACCTCAAGTACCATCTCAGGTATCCGATCGGAAACCTCTTCCCTTCCTTCCAGGTTTCCTATTGTCGCCTCGATTATACCGCGATGGTATGAGATGAGATCGTCTTAAGTCTTTTATCCACCGTGGCTGTCTCACACTTCATCTGTATGTCAATGGGTCGGATATCTAGAATAGTCTCCAGTGCCCTAGTGGACGTTGTCCTCATCGCTCCGCCTATTTCAAGACAACATGTTCTCTGAATCCGTTGTATGGTCCTTATGTTGCACTTTTTCTCGACTTCCAGACCTAATCATTGAGGGAGGTGCAGTCTTTATGAGACAAGACGGCTTCTGGGCAGGAATGTCCAAGATCGAAATTTTCAGAGAATAAGGGAAATAGTAGAGGCGGCTGACTAAGTTACCACTTCTTACCGCCAATTGCTCTCTTGGCTGTGAAGAACGCATTCAATAGCCTCAGATAGCAGAATGCATGCCGAAATTTATCCCAATCCGCCTTTCTTCTGTTTAGCCGAGGCACCACTTCTGTAGTATTTTCTCCAAGGCTTAAAGGCGAGTAGTTTAGATCCCTGTAATCTTAGTCCACGAACCATTCCTCCATACACCCATGGTGCCTGGATAAGAACCATGTCAAATCCCCCCTGCCACCAGGAGGACCTTTAGTGCCGCCAAAGCGGCCTTACAATGGTGGAGATTTATCTGAAGAAACCGAACCATAGTCAGAAATCAGAACTTCCACCACTGTTGCGTTGGCCCCGTCTTCTGATTCCGTCAGGAGTTCATCCTCACAAGATTCGTTAGATTTTGTCATGATGAGCTTCCGCGCGCATCCATAGGGAGGTGAGAAAGCAGTGGAGCAACTCCTCCTTAGGACACTGGACCCTTGCGGTGTGGACGATTCCTCCATGCTTCACTAGCTGCTACCGTCCAAGTAATTCTTGAGTTCCCTACTTCCCCACTGGCGCACGCCTTAAGCCCAGTCAAAACGGATGACCCACCAAAACAGGGCTTCTTGGGTGCCTTTTCGATGCCTTCCCCTCCTGTTTCGATCGTGGCAGAAGGATTTTCAGTACCCTGCAATCCGCCAGATTTTAGTGATGTGGTCGATAGTTCTTCAGGCAAGTGCTCAGCAACAACTGCTGAGTCGTCTCCTGAAGACACAAACCCACCGCTTCTTCATACTTTGTATACTGGCGGTAGATCGGGTTATGGTTATTTCTCATTTTCTGAATAATAAGTCCAGGTCGATTTAGAGTTAAACTGGTCTCTTGGCTTCGAAGTCTGACGGGAGACGCTATTCTCGTACCGCGGTAATCATGCGCCCCTGAGACTTTGGTTCTAGCCTTACAATGGTGAAGCCCTGTATGAAAACAACGAGGTGACTGTGGTTTTGGGTTAAAACGGGGGTAGAACAGAGCTCAGCAGGACATCCAGCGAACTGCTCAAATACAAACAGCATGCCAAGGCAAGGTCAGTGGAGACTGCCGTACACGAGGTTGTGCATAAAATAGAAGAATCCTTTGATGCCAAAACGTATACCCGGGCGGTATGCATTGACATCGAGGGGGCTTTTAACAATGTGCGGACCGAAACACTGATCCAATCCTTAGACCATTACCGGGTGGACCCGGTGCTTAGGGACTGCATAAACCATATGCTAAGGAACAGGTGGATAAATTGTGTGTCCCATGGCATAAATATAAGGGAGAAAGTGGCACCAGGCACGCCACAGGGGGGCATTTTATCACCACTCTCATGGGTGACCACCATAAATGACCTATTACGGATGCTGACTGAGGAGGGATTTGAACCCGTCTGTTACGCAGCCGATGTTATAATACTTCTAAGTGGTAAGGATCCAAACGGCCGAAAGGGTCTTGCCTATGGCATCTGATTGGGCTACACCCAGGAGTCTCAATGTTAAACCAGAGAAGACTGAAATATGCCTGTTAACGAGGAAGACGAAGGTGGGCCAATATAACACACCACGTTTCTTCAATAAGGCGATTTCGATATCTGACAAGGTCAAATACTTAGGAGTGATCTTGGACAGGAAATACTTAGGTGTGATCTTGAACAAGAAACTGAATTGGAAGTGTCACACTCAGGAGCGAACTGAGAAGGCTCACAGATGTTGGGCACCATGTAGACGGGGCGCAGGCTCGAAATGGCGCCTGAATATGAGGATAGTCCACGGGCTCTATAGGAGCGTGTTTAGACCCATACTTACTCACACCTCAGTAGTTTTGTGGACTGTTATGGAGAAAAAGTGCAACATAAGGACCATACAACAGGTTCAGAAAACATTTTGTCTTAACATAGGCGAAGCGAAAAGGACCACCCCCACTAGGGCACTGGAGACTATTCTAGATATCCGATCCATTGACATACAGATTAAGTTTGAGGCAGCCACTGCGGCAATGAGACTTAAGGCGATGGGAGAATGGAGTGAGGACGCGAGCAGCTCATACCATCGCGGTATAATCGAGGCGACGATAGGAAATCTGGAAGGAAGGGAGGAGGTTTCCCATTGGATACCTGAGATGAACCTTGAAGTGGAGTGCGGGGAACTGCTGCCATCGGCACAGTCTTGGATTGACGGAACCCTAGTATTACCATCTGGAAGATCATCAAAGCTCGAGGACAGAGTGGACCTGGGAGTCTTCATGGAGAACCCAGAGATTGAGATCTGTTTTAGACTGCCTGACCATAATACGGTCCTGCAGGCGGAGATCCGGGCGATCACGGAATGCGCGAAGTGGTGTGTTGCCAACGCGAGGACGTCGAGTGTGAACATCTTTACCGACAGTAAAATTGCCACAAGGGCTATAACAACCAGGACGGTAAGGTCACGAACAGTTTTGCAGTGTAAAAAGGAGATTAAAGCCTTCTCTGAGGATAGCATAATCCGTATTTTTTGGGTGCCGGGCCATAACAGAGTACGGGGAAATGAAAGGGCAGAGGATAGGCCTTCGCCGGTTATAAACTTGGTTATCCTGAAGACTTTCGGGTCGACGCAGTACGAGTTAAGGGAGTGAGCGACGAATGCGCATGCAACATTGTGGATCAGCGAAACGGTAGGTAGGACGACGAAAATCCTATGGGGGGATCCAGATCGTGAAAAGACGAGACTATTACTGAAAGGAAGTAAGAAGGAGGTCAGTATAGGTAATGGTATCATAACGGGACAAATAGGACTACGAGCTCACTTATGTAAAATCGGAACGGCAAGCGATAGCATGTGTACGACATGTATTCTTGCAAAGAAGAGTCTAAGAGTCACTTCTAAGTGAAGAGTTTATGTGGGATCGAATTGGTATTCATTTTTAGATTACTGCATATGGTGGCGCCGATAGTGGCCTTGTATTCATCCTAAGGCCTTGCAGGTTTGAGCCGTGATGACAGACATATGTGTAACACTTTTCTTTTTCTGATTTCATCACAAACCAGACTTGCATGTGTAAAAGGCCACCATGAGTACTGCTTATAAACCAACCTTCGAAACAGTTTATCTGAGATTTTTACCATATACCACACCTCGAAGGATATTATGGCCTAACGGATGATAATCCTTTCCACTTAAATTTTTTTTTTTTAACTGAAGACTTTAGCAATTTTTGACAGCCTTACAAAATTTCAAACTTCTTACGATTGTTACAAAAATAAACTGTCCAATTTATTTAGCGCTCTGGAAAGAAATCCTTTGATCCACTTGTTCCTTTATATCCTTATAACGAAAATTAACATGATTTACAATAATAGAGTGCAACAAATAACTTAAGACCATTTGAAAAAAGCTTTTGTTCCACGCATTTGAGAAATGCAAAAAAGACCAAATGAAACTTATTCGGCAAAGATAAATCCCAAGTTTCTGTTTAAAAAAAAAGGAACATCCAAGTAAAGCCATGATTCATCTCCATCTCTTCATGTCTCAAACACAAAATGGCACGCAACTAAAGCGAGACTCATAGATAGATGGATATATGGAGGACAAATGAATGCTTGTGCTGCTATGTAGTGTTCCTTAGGATGGATGACTGCCTGGGCTGACGGTTGGTTGCTTGCTTCGTCTGTAAGTCGCTTGTTCGCTAATTGATTTATGACATCAAAGACATATTTTTCGCAATGTTGCGTGTGTCGTGCGTGACATTTTTTCTTTGGCTATCGCCCTCTCCCGCAGCATCGTTGTTTTGTGACACTGCGTTACGTTTTCCTCGTATTGGCAAAAAGTGACGACTTATGGGGATTTGTTGCGTTTGGCTTTGTCCTGAAAGGAGAAATGTCAAAGGTTTTCCACTCTTTGTTTTTTTTTTGCAAGCCTGCCGGGTGCACAATCCAGTTTGGAACAAACCAATATGGTGCTTTGCTGCTACTTCGAAAAGTAGGCGTTCTCCGTGTCAGAGCAATACAATTTGGTAGGCCTTAACAGCCGCAGGCCTATGCATTAGGAAATGAGAATTTGGACAACATTTTCATTCTACGACGCATAGTTTAGGAGATACAGCCATTATAAGTTTTCCACTACAAAATTCGATTTCATTTAGGAGATACGGCCATTTTAAGTTTTTCAACTGAAATTTCGATTTCTAATAGATTTCCAATGCATTTTCTAGTTTTTCGATGGAGTCACGAACTAAGGCCCATTTCCCTCTAGGACGCATAGTTTAGGAGATACTGCCATTTTAAGTTTTCCAATTGAAATTTCGATTTCTAAAGGATTTTCAATGAAAGTTTTTAATTTTTTGATGGAGTCACGAATTAAGGCCCATTTCCCTCTAGGACGCATAGTTTAGGAGATACAGCCATTTTAAGTTTTCCAACTGAAATTTCGATTTTTTGTGGACTCTCAATGATATTTTTAATTTTTTGATAAAGTCACGAATTAAGGCCCATTTCCCTCTAGGACGCATAGTTTAGGAGATACAGCCATTTTAAGTTTTCCAATTGAAATTTCGATTTCTAATGGATTTTCAATGAAAGTTTTTAATTTTTTGATGGAGTCACGAATTAAGGCCCATTTCCCTCTAGGACGCATAGTTTAGGAGATACAGCCATTTTAAGTTTTCCAACTGAAATGTCGATTTTTAGTGGACTCTCAATGATTTTTTTAATTTTTTGTTGGAGTCACGAATTAAGGCCCATTTCTCTCTAGGACGCATAGTTTAGGAGATACAGCCATTTTAAGTTTTCCAACTGAAATTTCGATTTTTAGTGGATTTTCAATGAAATTTTTAATTTTTTGATGGAGTCACGAATTAAGGCCCATTTCCCTCTAGGACGCATAGTTTAGGAGATACAGCCATTTTAAGTTTTCCAACTGAAATTTCGATTTCTAATGGATTTTCAATGAAATTTTCAATATCTTGATGGAATCACGAATTAAGGCCCATTTCCCTCTAGGACGCATAGTTTAGGAGATACAGCCATTTGAAGTTTTCCAACTGAAATTTCGATTTTTAGTGGACTCCCAATGAAAATTTTAATTTTTTGATGGAGTCATGACTTAAGGCCCATTTCCCTCTAGGACGCATAGTTTAGGAGATACAGCCATTTTAAGTTTTCCAACGGAAATTTAGGTTTTTAGTAGTTTTTCAATAAAATTTTTAATTTTTTGATGGAGTCACGAATTAAGGCTCATTTCCCTCCATTGATGGAGTCACGAATTAAGGCCCATTTTTTGATGGAGTCACGAATTAAGGCCCATTTCCCTCTAGGACGCATAGTTTAGGAAATACAGCCATCTTAAGTTTTCCAACTGAAATTTAGATTTTTAGTGATTTTTCAATGAAATTTTTAATTTTTTGATGGAGTCATGAATTAAGGCCCATTTCCCTCTAGGACGCATAGTTTAGGAGATACAGCCATTTTAAGTTTTCCAAATGAAATTCCGATTTTTAGTGGACTCTCAATGAAATTTTTAATTTTTTGATGGAGTCACGAATTAAGGCCCATTTTCCTCTAGGATGAAAAGTTTAGGAGATACAGCCATTTTAAGTTTTCCAACTGAAATTTCGATTTTTAGTGGATTTTCAATGAAATTTTTAATTTATTGATGGAGTCACGAATTAAGGCTCATCTCCCTCTAGGACGCATAGTTTAGGAGATACAGCCATTTTAAGTTTTTCAACTGAAATTTCGATTTTTAATGGATTTTCAATGAAAATTTTAATTTTTTGATGGAGTCACGAATTAAGGCCCATTTCCCTCTAGGACGCATAGTTTAGGAGATACAGCCATTTTAAGTTTTCCAACTGAAATTTCGATTTTTAGTGGATTTTCAATGAGATTTTTAATTTATTGATGGCGTCACGAATTAAGGCCCATTTCCCTCTAGGACGCATAGTTTAGGAGATACAGCCATTTTAAGTTTTCCAACTGAAATTTCGATTTTTATTCTTTTTTGTTTTTTTTTTTATGGAGTCACGAATTAAGGCCCATTTCCCTCTAGGACGCATAGTTTAGGAGATACAGCCATTTTAAGTTTTCCAACTGAAATTTCGATTTCTAATGGATTTTCAATGAAATTTTTAATTTTTTGATGGAGTCACGAATTAAGGCCCATTTCCCTCTAGGACGCATAGTTTAGGAAATACAGCCATTTTAAGTTTTCCAACTGAAATTTCGATTTTTAGTGGATTTTCAATGAAATGTTTTAATTTTTTGATGGAGTCACGAATTAAGGCCCATTTCCCTCTAGGACGCATAGTTTAGGAGATATAGCCATTTTAAGTTTTCCAACTGAAATTTCGATTTTTAGTGGACTCTCAATGAAATTTTTAATTTTTTGATGGTGTCACGAATTAAGGCCCATTTCCCTCTAGGACGCATAGTTTAGGAGATACAGCCATTTTAAGTTTTCCAACTGAAATTTCGATTTTTAGTGGATTTTCAATGAAATTTTTAGTTTTTTGATGGAGTCACGAATTAAGGCCCATTTCCCTCTAGGACGCATAGTTTAGGAGATACAGCCATTTTAAGTTTTCCAACCGAAATTCCGATTTTTAGTGGACTCTCAATGAAATTTTTAGTTTTTTGATGGAGTCACGAATTAAGGCCCATTTCCCTCTAGGGCGCATAGTTTAGGAGATACAGCCATTTTAAGTTTTCCAACCGAAATTCCGATTTTTAGTGGACTCTCAATAAAATTTTTAATTTTTTGATGGAGTCACGAATTAAGGCCCATTTCCCTCTAGGACGCATAGTTTAGCCATTTTAAGTTTTCCAACTGAAATTTCGATTTTTAGTGGACTCTCAATGAAATTTTTAATTTTTTGATGGAGTCACGAATTAAGGCCCATTTCCCTCTAGGACGCATAGTTTAGGAGCCATTTTAAGTTTTCCAACTGAAATTTCGATTTTTAGTGGACTCTCAATGAAATTTTTAATTTTTTGATGGAGTCACGAATTAAGGCCCATTTCCCTCTAGGACGCATAGTTTAGGAGATACAGCCATTTTAAGTTTTCCAGTCACGAATTAAGGCCAATTTCCCTCTAGGACGCATAGTTTAGGAGATACAGCCATTTTAAGTTTTCCAACTGAAATTTCGATTTTTAGTGGATTTTCGATGAAATTTTTAATTTTTTGATGGAGTCACGAATTAAGGCCCATTTCCCTCTAGGACGCATAGTTTAGGAGATACAGCCATTTTAAGTTTTCCAACTGAAATTTCGATTTTTAGTGGATTTTCAATGAAATTTTTTATTTTTTGATGGAGTCACGAATTAAGGCCCATTTCCCTCTAGGACGCATAGTTTAGGAGATACAGACATTTTAAGTTTTCCAACTGAAATTTCGATTTTTAGTGGACTCTCAATGATTTTTTTAATTTTTTGATGGAGTCACGAATTAAGGCCCATTTCCCTCTAGGACGCATAGTTTAGGAGATACAGACATTTTAAGTTTTCCAACTGAAATTTCGATTTTTAGTGGACTCTCAATGAAATTTTTAATTTTTTGATGAAGTCACGAATTAAGGCCCATTTCCCTCTAGGACGCATAGTTTAGGAGATACAGCCATTTTAAGTTTTCCAACTGAAATTTCGATTTTTAGTGGACTCTCAATGAAATTTTTAATTTTTTGATGGAGTCACGAATTAAGACCCATTTCCCTCTAGGACGCATAGATTAGGAGATACAGCCATTTTAAGTTTTCCAACTGAAATTTCGATTTTTAGTGGACTCTCAATGAAATTTTTTATTTTTTGATGGAGTCACGAATTAAGGCCCATTTCCCTCTAGGACGCATAGTTTAGGAGATACAGACATTTTAAGTTTTCCAACTGAAATTTAGATTTTTAGTGGACTCTCAATGAAATTTTTTAGTTTTTGATGGAGTCACGAATTAAGGCCCATTTCCCTCTAGGACGCATAGTTAAGGAGATACAGCCATTTTAAGTTTTCCAACTGAAATTTCGATTTTTAGTGGACTCTCAATGAAATTTTTAATTTTTTGATGGAGTCACGAATTAAGGCCCATTTCCCTCTAGGACGCATAGTTTAGGAGATACAGACATTTTAAGTTTTCCAACTGAAATTTCGATTTTTAGTGGACTCTCAATGAAATTTTTAATTTTTTGATGGAGTCACGAATTAAGGCCCATTTCCCTCTAGGACTCATAGTTTAGGAGATACAGACATTTTAAGTTTTCCAACTGAAATTTCGATTTTTAGTGGACTCTCAATGAAATTTTTAATTTTTTGATGGAGTCACGAATTAAGACCCATTTCCCTCTAGGACGCATAGTTTAGGAGATACAGCCATTTTAAGTTTTCCAACTGAAATTCCGATTTTAGTGGATTTTCAATGAAATTTTTTATTTTTTGATGGAGTCACGAATTAAGGCCCATTTCCCTCTAGGACGCATAGTTTAGGAGATACAGACATTTTAAGTTTTCCAACTGAAATTTCGATTTTTAGTGGACTCTCAATGATTTTTTTAATTTTTTGATGGAGTCACGAATTAAGGCCCATTTCCCTCTAGGACGCATAGTTTAGGAGATACAGACATTTTAAGTTTTCCAACTGAAATTTCGATTTTTAGTGGACTCTCAATGAAATTTTTAATTTTTTGATGAAGTCACGAATTAAGGCCCATTTCCCTCTAGGACGCATAGTTTAGGAGATACAGCCATTTTAAGTTTTCCAACTGAAATTTCGATTTTTAGTGGACTCTCAATGAAATTTTTAATTTTTTGATGGAGTCACGAATTAAGGCCCATTTCCCTCTAGGACGCATAGTTTAGGAGATACAGCCATTTTAAGTTTTCCAACTGAAATTCCGATTTTAGTGGATTTTCAATGAAATTTTTAATTTTTTGATGGAGTCACGAATTAAGGCCCATTTCCCTCTAGGACGCATAGTTTAGGAGATACAGACATTTTAAGTTTTCCAACTGAAATTTAGATTTTTAGTGGACTCTCAATGATTTTTTTAATTTTTTGATGGAGTCACGAATTAAGGCCCATTTCCCTCTAGGACGCATAGTTTAGGAGATACAGCCATTTTAAGTTTTCCAACTGAAATTTCGATTTTTAGTGGACTCTCAACGAAATTTTTAATTTTTTGATGGAGTCACGAATTAAGGCCCATTTCCCTCTAGGACGCATAGTTTAGGAGATACAGCCATTTTAAGTTTTCCAACTGAAATTCCGATTTTAGTGGATTTTCAATGAAATTTTTAATTTTTTGATGGAGTCACGAATTAAGGCCCATTTCGCTCTAGGACGCATAGTTTAGGAGATATAGCCATTTTAAGTTTTCCAACTGAAATTTCGATTTTTAGTGCATTTTCAATGAAATTTTTAATTTTTTGATGGAGTCACGAATTAAGGCCTATTTCCCTCTAGGACGCATAGTTTAGGAGATACAGCCATTTTAAGTTTTCCAACTGAAATTTCGATGTTTAGTGGACTCTCAATGAAATTTTTTAGTTTTTGATGGAGTCACGAATTAAGGCCCATTTCCCTCTAGGACGCATAGTTAAGGAGATACAGCCATTTTAAGTTTTCCAACTGAAATTTCGATTTTTAGTGGACTCTCAATGAAATTTTTAATTTTTTGATGGAGTCACGAATTAAGGCCCATTTCCCTCTAGGACGCATAGTTTAGGAGATACAGCCATTTTAAGTTTTCCAACTGAAATTTCGATTTTTAGTGGACTCTCAATGAAAATTTTAATTTTTTGATGGAGTCACGAATTAAGGCCCATTTCCCTCTAGGACGCATAGTTTAGGAGATACAGACATTTTAAGTTTCCAACTGAAATTTCGATTTTTAGTGGATTTTCAATGAAATTTTTAATTTTTTGATGGAGTCACGAATTAAGGCCCATTTCCCTCTAGGACGCATAGTTTAGGAGATACAGCCATTTTAAGTTTTCCAACTGAAATTCCGATTTTTAGTGGACTCTCAATGAAATTTTTAATTTTTTGATGGAGTCACGAATTAAGGCCCATTTCCCTCTAGGACGCATAGTTTAGGAGATACAGCCATTTTAAATTTTCCAACTGAAATTTCGATTTTTAGTGGACTCTCAATAAAATTTTTTATTTTTTGATGGAGTCACGAATTAAGGCCCATTTCCCTCTAGGACGCATAGTTTAGGAGATACAGCCATTTTAAGTTTTCCAACTGAAATTTAGATTTTTAGTGGACTCTCAATGAAATTTTTAATTTTTTGATGGAGTCACGAATTAAGGCCCATTTCCCTCTAGGACGCATAGTTTAGGAGATACAGCCATTTTAAGTTTTCCAACTGAAATTTCGATTTTTAGTGGACTCTCAATGAAATTTTTTATTTTTTGATGGAGTCACGAATTAAGGCCCATTTCCCTCTAGGACGCATAGTTTAGGAGATACAGCCATTTTAAGTTTTCCAACTGAAATTTCGATTTTTAGTGGATTTTCAATGCAATTTTTAATTTTTTGATGGAGTCACGAATTAAGGCGCATTTCCCTCTAGGACGCATAGTTTAGGAGATACAGCCATTTTAAGTTTTCCAACTGAAATTTCGATTTTTAGTGGACTCTCAATGAAATTTTTTATTTTTTGATGGAGTCACGAATTAAGGCCCATTTCCCTCTAGGACGCATAGTTTAGGAGATACAGCCATTTTAAGTTTTCCAACTGAAATTTCGATTTTTAGTGGATTTTCAATGCAATTTTTAATTTTTTGATGGAGTCACGAATTAAGGCGCATTTCCCTCTAGGACGCATAGTTTAGGAGATACAGCCATTTTAAGTTTTCCAACTGAAATTTCGATTTTTAGTGGACTCTCAATGAAATTTTTTATTTTTTGATGGAGTCACGAATTAAGGCCCATTTCCCTCTAGGACGCATAGTTTAGGAGATACAGCCATTTTAAGTTTTCCAACTGAAATTTCGATTTTTAGTAGATTTTCAATGAAATTTTTAATTTTTTGATGGAGTCACGAATTAAAGCCCATTTCCCTCTAGGACGCATAGTTTAGGAGATACAGCCATTTTAAGTTTTCCAACTGAAATTTAGATTTTTAGTGGACTCTCAATGATTTTTTTAATTTTTTGATGGAGTCACGAATTAAGGCCTATTTCCCTCTAGGACGCATAGTTTAGGAGATACAGCCATTTTAAGATTTCCAACTGAAATTTCGATGTTTAGTGGACTCTCAATGAAATTTTTTAGTTTTTGATGGAGTCACGAATTAAGGCCCATTTCCCTCTAGGACGCATAGTTTAGGAGATACAGCCATTTTAAGTTTTCCAACTGAAATTTCGATTTTTAGTGGACTCTCAATGAAATTTTTAATTTTTTGATGGAGTCACGAATTAAGGCCCATTTCCCTCTAGGACGCATAGTTAAGGAGATACAGCCATTTTAAGTTTTCCAACTGAAATTTCGATTTTTAGTGGACTCTCAATGAAATTTTTAATTTTTTGATGGAGTCACGAATTAAGGCCCATTTCCCTCTAGGACGCATAGTTTAGGAGATACAGCCATTTTAAGTTTTCCAACTGAAATTTCGATTTTTAGTGGACTCTCAATGAAATTTTTAATTTTTTGATGGAGTCACGAATTAAGGCCCATTTCCCTCTAGGACGCATAGTTTAGGAGATACAGCCATTTCAAGTTTTCCAACTGAAATTTCGAGTCTTAGTGGACTCTCATGAATTTTTAAATTTTTTGATGGAGCCACGAATTAAGGCCCATTTCCCTCTAGGACGCATAGTTTAGGAGATACAGCCATTTTAAGTTTTCCAACTGAAAATCCGATTTTTAGTGGACTCTCAATGAAATTTTTAATTTTTTAATGGAGTCACGAATTAAGGCCCATTTCCCTCTAGGACGCATAGATTAGGAGATACAGCCATTTTAAGTTTTCCAACTGAAATTTCGATTTTTAGTGGATTTTCAATGAAATTTTTAATTTTTTGATGGAGTCACGAATTAAGGCCCATTTCCCTCTAGGACTCATAGTTTAGGAGATACAGACATTTTAAGTTTTCCAACTGAAATTTCGATTTTTAGTGGACTCTCAATGAAATTTTTAATTTTTTGATGGAGTCACGAATTAAGACCCATTTCCCTCTAGGACGCATAGTTTAGGAGATACAGCCATTTTAAGTTTTCCAACTGAAATTCCGATTTTAGTGGATTTTCAATGAAATTTTTTATTTTTTGATGGAGTCACGAATTAAGGCCCATTTCCCTCTAGGACGCATAGTTTAGGAGATACAGACATTTTAAGTTTTCCAACTGAAATTTCGATTTTTAGTGGACTCTCAATGATTTTTTTAATTTTTTGATGGAGTCACGAATTAAGGCCCATTTCCCTCTAGGACGCATAGTTTAGGAGATACAGACATTTTAAGTTTTCCAACTGAAATTTCGATTTTTAGTGGACTCTCAATGAAATTTTTAATTTTTTGATGAAGTCACGAATTAAGGCCCATTTCCCTCTAGGACGCATAGTTTAGGAGATACAGCCATTTTAAGTTTTCCAACTGAAATTTCGATTTTTAGTGGACTCTCAATGAAATTTTTAATTTTTTGATGGAGTCACGAATTAAGGCCCATTTCCCTCTAGGACGCATAGTTTAGGAGATACAGCCATTTTAAGTTTTCCAACTGAAATTCCGATTTTAGTGGATTTTCAATGAAATTTTTAATTTTTTGATGGAGTCACGAATTAAGGCCCATTTCCCTCTAGGACGCATAGTTTAGGAGATACAGACATTTTAAGTTTTCCAACTGAAATTTAGATTTTTAGTGGACTCTCAATGATTTTTTTAATTTTTTGATGGAGTCACGAATTAAGGCCCATTTCCCTCTAGGACGCATAGTTTAGGAGATACAGCCATTTTAAGTTTTCCAACTGAAATTTCGATTTTTAGTGGACTCTCAACGAAATTTTTAATTTTTTGATGGAGTCACGAATTAAGGCCCATTTCCCTCTAGGACGCATAGTTTAGGAGATACAGCCATTTTAAGTTTTCCAACTGAAATTCCGATTTTAGTGGATTTTCAATGAAATTTTTAATTTTTTGATGGAGTCACGAATTAAGGCCCATTTCGCTCTAGGACGCATAGTTTAGGAGATATAGCCATTTTAAGTTTTCCAACTGAAATTTCGATTTTTAGTGCATTTTCAATGAAATTTTTAATTTTTTGATGGAGTCACGAATTAAGGCCTATTTCCCTCTAGGACGCATAGTTTAGGAGATACAGCCATTTTAAGTTTTCCAACTGAAATTTCGATGTTTAGTGGACTCTCAATGAAATTTTTTAGTTTTTGATGGAGTCACGAATTAAGGCCCATTTCCCTCTAGGACGCATAGTTAAGGAGATACAGCCATTTTAAGTTTTCCAACTGAAATTTCGATTTTTAGTGGACTCTCAATGAAATTTTTAATTTTTTGATGGAGTCACGAATTAAGGCCCATTTCCCTCTAGGACGCATAGTTTAGGAGATACAGCCATTTTAAGTTTTCCAACTGAAATTTCGATTTTTAGTGGACTCTCAATGAAAATTTTAATTTTTTGATGGAGTCACGAATTAAGGCCCATTTCCCTCTAGGACGCATAGTTTAGGAGATACAGACATTTTAAGTTTCCAACTGAAATTTCGATTTTTAGTGGATTTTCAATGAAATTTTTAATTTTTTGATGGAGTCACGAATTAAGGCCCATTTCCCTCTAGGACGCATAGTTTAGGAGATACAGCCATTTTAAGTTTTCCAACTGAAATTCCGATTTTTAGTGGACTCTCAATGAAATTTTTAATTTTTTGATGGAGTCACGAATTAAGGCCCATTTCCCTCTAGGACGCATAGTTTAGGAGATACAGCCATTTTAAATTTTCCAACTGAAATTTCGATTTTTAGTGGACTCTCAATAAAATTTTTTATTTTTTGATGGAGTCACGAATTAAGGCCCATTTCCCTCTAGGACGCATAGTTTAGGAGATACAGCCATTTTAAGTTTTCCAACTGAAATTTCGATTTTTAGTGGACTCTCAATGAAATTTTTAATTTTTTGATGGAGTCACGAATTAAGGCCCATTTCCCTCTAGGACGCATAGTTTAGGAGATACAGCCATTTTAAGTTTTCCAACTGAAATTTCGATTTTTAGTGGACTCTCAATGAAATTTTTTATTTTTTGATGGAGTCACGAATTAAGGCCCATTTCCCTCTAGGACGCATAGTTTAGGAGATACAGCCATTTTAAGTTTTCCAACTGAAATTTCGATTTTTAGTGGATTTTCAATGCAATTTTTAATTTTTTGATGGAGTCACGAATTAAGGCGCATTTCCCTCTAGGACGCATAGTTTAGGAGATACAGCCATTTTAAGTTTTCCAACTGAAATTTCGATTTTTAGTGGACTCTCAATGAAATTTTTTATTTTTTGATGGAGTCACGAATTAAGGCCCATTTCCCTCTAGGACGCATAGTTTAGGAGATACAGCCATTTTAAGTTTTCCAACTGAAATTTCGATTTTTAGTGGATTTTCAATGCAATTTTTAATTTTTTGATGGAGTCACGAATTAAGGCGCATTTCCCTCTAGGACGCATAGTTTAGGAGATACAGCCATTTTAAGTTTTCCAACTGAAATTTCGATTTTTAGTGGACTCTCAATGAAATTTTTTATTTTTTGATGGAGTCACGAATTAAGGCCCATTTCCCTCTAGGACGCATAGTTTAGGAGATACAGCCATTTTAAGTTTTCCAACTGAAATTTCGATTTTTAGTAGATTTTCAATGAAATTTTTAATTTTTTGATGGAGTCACGAATTAAAGCCCATTTCCCTCTAGGACGCATAGTTTAGGAGATACAGCCATTTTAAGTTTTCCAACTGAAATTTAGATTTTTAGTGGACTCTCAATGATTTTTTTAATTTTTTGATGGAGTCACGAATTAAGGCCTATTTCCCTCTAGGACGCATAGTTTAGGAGATACAGCCATTTTAAGATTTCCAACTGAAATTTCGATGTTTAGTGGACTCTCAATGAAATTTTTTAGTTTTTGATGGAGTCACGAATTAAGGCCCATTTCCCTCTAGGACGCATAGTTTAGGAGATACAGCCATTTTAAGTTTTCCAACTGAAATTTCGATTTTTAGTGGACTCTCAATGAAATTTTTAATTTTTTGATGGAGTCACGAATTAAGGCCCATTTCCCTCTAGGACGCATAGTTAAGGAGATACAGCCATTTTAAGTTTTCCAACTGAAATTTCGATTTTTAGTGGACTCTCAATGAAATTTTTAATTTTTTGATGGAGTCACGAATTAAGGCCCATTTCCCTCTAGGACGCATAGTTTAGGAGATACAGCCATTTTAAGTTTTCCAACTGAAATTTCGATTTTTAGTGGACTCTCAATGAAATTTTTAATTTTTTGATGGAGTCACGAATTAAGGCCCATTTCCCTCTAGGACGCATAGTTTAGGAGATACAGCCATTTCAAGTTTTCCAACTGAAATTTCGAGTCTTAGTGGACTCTCATGAATTTTTAAATTTTTTGATGGAGCCACGAATTAAGGCCCATTTCCCTCTAGGACGCATAGTTTAGGAGATACAGCCATTTTAAGTTTTCCAACTGAAAATCCGATTTTTAGTGGACTCTCAATGAAATTTTTAATTTTTTAATGGAGTCACGAATTAAGGCCCATTTCCCTCTAGGACGCATAGATTAGGAGATACAGCCATTTTAAGTTTTCCAACTGAAATTTCGATTTTTAGTGGATTTTCAATGAAATTTTTAATTTTTTGATGGAGTCACGAATTAAGGCCCATTTCCCTCTAGGACTCATAGTTTAGGAGATACAGACATTTTAAGTTTTCCAACTGAAATTTCGATTTTTAGTGGACTCTCAATGAAATTTTTAATTTTTTGATGGAGTGACGAATTAAGGCCCATTTCCCTCTAGGACGCATAGTTTAGGAGATACAGCCATTTTAAGTTTTCCAACTGAAATTTCGATTTTTAGTGGATTTTCAATGAAATTTTTAATTTTTTGATGGAGTCACGAATTAAGGCTCATTTCCCTCTAGGACGCATAGTTTAGGAGATACAGCCATTTTAAGTTTTCCAACTGAAATGTCGATTTTTAGTGGACTCTCAATGAAATTTTTAATTTTTTGGCCCATTTCCCTCTAGGACGCATAGTTTAGGAGATACAGCCATTTTAAGTTTTCCAACTGAAATTTCGATTTTTAGTGGACTCTCAATGAAATTTTTAATTTTTTGATGGAGTTACGAATTAAGGCCCATTTCCCTCTAGGACGCATAGTTTAGGAGATACAGCCATTTTAAGTTTTCCAACTGAAATTTCGATTTTAGTGGATTTTCAATGAAATTTTTAATTTTTTGATGGAGTCACGAATTAAGGCCTATTTCCCTCTAGGACGCATAGTTTAGGAGATACAGCCATTTTAAGTTTTCCAACTGAAATTTCGATTTTAGTGGACTCTCAATGAAATTTTTAATTTTTTGATGGAGTTACGAATTAAGGCCCATTTCCCTCTAGGACGCATAGTTTAGGAGATACAGCCATTTTAAGTTTTCCAACTGAAATGTCGATTTTTAGTGGACTCTCAATGAAATTTTTAATTTTTTGGCCCATTTCCCTCTAGGACGCATAGTTTAGGAGATACAGCCATTTTAAGTTTTCCAACTGAAATTTCGATTTTTAGTGGACTCTCAATGAAATTTTTAATTTTTTGATGGAGTTACGAATTAAGGCCCATTTCCCTCTAGGACGCATAGTTTAGGAGATACAGCCATTTTAAGTTTTCCAACTGAAAATCCGATTTTTAGTGGACTCTCAATGAAATTTTTAATTTTTTAATGGAGTCACGAATTAAGGCCCATTTCCCTCTAGGACGCATAGTTTAGGAGATACAGACATTTTAAGTTTCCAACTGAAATTTCGATTTTTAGTGGATTTTCAATGAAATTTTTAATTTTTTGATGGAGTCACGAATTAAGGCTCATTTCCCTCTAGGACGCATAGTTTAGGAGATACAGCCATTTTAAGTTTTCCAACTGAAATGTCGATTTTTAGTGGACTCTCAATGAAATTTTTAATTTTTTGGCCCATTTCCCTCTAGGACGCATAGTTTAGGAGATACAGCCATTTTAAGTTTTCCAACTGAAATTTCGATTTTTAGTGGACTCTCAATGAAATTTTTAATTTTTTGATGGAGTTACGAATTAAGGCCCATTTCCCTCTAGGACGCATAGTTTAGGAGATACAGCCATTTTAAGTTTTCCAACTGAAATTTCGATTTTTAGTGGACTCTCAATGAAAATTTTAATTTTTTGATGGAGTCACGAATTAAGGCCCATTTCCCTCTAGGACGCATAGTTTAGGAGATACAGACATTTTAAGTTTCCAACTGAAATTTCGATTTTTAGTGGATTTTCAATGAAATTTTTAATTTTTTGATGGAGTCACGAATTAAGGCCCATTTCCCTCTAGGACGCATAGTTTAGGAGATACAGCCATTTTAAGTTTTCCAACTGAAATTCCGATTTTTAGTGGACTCTCAATGAAATTTTTAATTTTTTGATGGAGTCACGAATTAAGGCCCATTTCCCTCTAGGACGCATAGTTTAGGAGATACAGCCATTTTAAATTTTCCAACTGAAATTTCGATTTTTAGTGGACTCTCAATAAAATTTTTTATTTTTTGATGGAGTCACGAATTAAGGCCCATTTCCCTCTAGGACGCATAGTTTAGGAGATACAGCCATTTTAAGTTTTCCAACTGAAATTTCGATTTTTAGTGGATTTTCAATGAAATTTTTAATTTTTTGATGGAGTCACGAATTAAGGCCCATTTCCCTCTAGGACGCATAGTTTAGGAGATACAGCCATTTTAAGTTTTCCAACTGAAATTTCGATTTTTAGTGGACTCTCAATGAAATTTTTAATTTTTTGATGGAGTTACGAATTAAGGCCCATTTCCCTCTAGGACGCATAGTTTAGGAGATACAGCCATTTTAAGTTTTCCAACTGAAATTTCGATTTTAGTGGATTTTCAATGAAATTTTTAATTTTTTGATGGAGTCACGAATTAAGGCCTATTTCCCTCTAGGACGCATAGTTTAGGAGATACAGCCATTTTAAGTTTTCCAACTGAAATTTCGATGTTTAGTGGACTCTCAATGAAATTTTTTAGTTTTTGATGGAGTCACGAATTAAGGCCCATTTCCCTCTAGGACGCATAGTTTAGGAGATACAGCCATTTTAAGTTTTCCAACTGAAATTTCGATTTTTAGTGGACTCTCAATGAAATTTATAATTTTTTGATGGAGTCACGAATTAAGGCCCATTTCCCTCTAGGACGCATAGTTAAGGAGATACAGCCATTTTAAGTTTTCCAACTGAAATTTCGATTTTTAGTGGACTCTCAATGATTTTTTTAATTTTTTGATGGAGTCACGAATTAAGGCCCATTTCCCTCTAGGACGCATAGTTTAAGAGATACAGCCATTTTAAGTTTTCCAACTGAAATTTCGATGTTTAGTGGACTCTCAATGAAATTTTTTAGTTTTTGATGGAGTCACGAATTAAGGCCCATTTCCCTCTAGGACGCATAGTTTAGGAGATACAGCCATTTTAAGTTTTCCAACTGAAATTTCGATTTTTAGTAGATTTTCAATGAAATTTTTAATTTTTTGATGGAGTCACGAATTAAAGCCCATTTCCCTCTAGGACGCATAGTTTAGGAGATACAGCCATTTTAAGTTTTCCAACTGAAATTTAGATTTTTAGTGGACTCTCAATGATTTTTTTAATTTTTTGATGGAGTCACGAATTAAGGCCTATTTCCCTCTAGGACGCATAGTTTAGGAGATACAGCCATTTTAAGATTTCCAACTGAAATTTCGATGTTTAGTGGACTCTCAATGAAATTTTTTAGTTTTTGATGGAGTCACGAATTAAGGCCCATTTCCCTCTAGGACGCATAGTTTAGGAGATACAGCCATTTTAAGTTTTCCAACTGAAATTTCGATTTTTAGTGGACTCTCAATGAAATTTTTAATTTTTTGATGGAGTCACGAATTAAGGCCCATTTCCCTCTAGGACGCATAGTTAAGGAGATACAGCCATTTTAAGTTTTCCAACTGAAATTTCGATTTTTAGTGGACTCTCAATGAAATTTTTAATTTTTTGATGGAGTCACGAATTAAGGCCCATTTCCCTCTAGGACGCATAGTTTAGGAGATACAGCCATTTTAAGTTTTCCAACTGAAATTTCGATTTTTAGTGGACTCTCAATGAAATTTTTAATTTTTTGATGGAGTCACGAATTAAGGCCCATTTCCCTCTAGGACGCATAGTTTAGGAGATACAGCCATTTTAAGTTTTCCAACTGAAATTTCGAGTCTTAGTGGACTCTCAATGAATTTTTAAATTTTTTGATGGAGCCACGAATTAAGGCCCATTTCCCTCTAGGACGCATAGTTTAGGAGATACAGCCATTTTAAGTTTTCCAACTGAAAATCCGATTTTTAGTGGACTCTCAATGAAATTTTTAATTTTTTAATGGAGTCACGAATTAAGGCCCATTTCCCTCTAGGACGCATAGATTAGGAGATACAGCCATTTTAAGTTTTCCAACTGAAATTTCGATTTTTAGTGGATTTTCAATGAAATTTTTAATTTTTTGATGGAGTCACGAATTAAGGCCCATTTCCCTCTAGGACTCATAGTTTAGGAGATACAGACATTTTAAGTTTTCCAACTGAAATTTCGATTTTTAGTGGACTCTCAATGAAATTTTTAATTTTTTGATGGAGTGACGAATTAAGGCCCATTTCCCTCTAGGACGCATAGTTTAGGAGATACAGCCATTTTAAGTTTTCCAACTGAAATTTCGATTTTTAGTGGATTTTCAATGAAATTTTTAATTTTTTGATGGAGTCACGAATTAAGGCTCATTTCCCTCTAGGACGCATAGTTTAGGAGATACAGCCATTTTAAGTTTTCCAACTGAAAATCCGATTTTTAGTGGACTCTCAATGAAATTTTTAATTTTTTGATGGAGTCACGAATTAAGGCCCATTTCCCTCTAGGACGCATAGATTAGGAGATACAGCCATTTTAAGTTTTCCAACTGAAATTTCGATTTTTAGTGGATTTTCAATGAAATTTTTAATTTTTTGATGGAGTCACGAATTAAGGCCCATTTCCCTCTAGGACGCATAGTTTAGGAGATACAGCCATTTTAAGTTTTCCAACTGAAAATCCGATTTTTAGTGGACTCTCAATGAAATTTTTAATTTTTTGATGGAGTTACGAATTAAGGCCCATTTCCCTCTAGGACGCATAGTTTAGGAGATACAGCCATTTTAAGTTTTCCAACTGAAATTTCGATTTTAGTGGATTTTCAATGAAATTTTTAATTTTTTGATGGAGTCACGAATTAAGGCCTATTTCCCTCTAGGACGCATAGTTTAGGAGATACAGCCATTTTAAGTTTTCCAACTGAAATTTCGATGTTTAGTGGACTCTCAATGAAATTTTTTAGTTTTTGATGGAGTCACGAATTAAGGCCCATTTCCCTCTAGGACGCATAGTTTAGGAGATACAGCCATTTTAAGTTTTCCAACTGAAATTTCGATTTTTAGTGGACTCTCAATGAAATTTTTAATTTTTTGATGGAGTCACGAATTAAGGCCCATTTCCCTCTAGGACGCATAGTTAAGGAGATACAGCCATTTTAAGTTTTCCAACTGAAATTTCGATTTTTAGTGGACTCTCAATGATTTTTTTAATTTTTTGATGGAGTCACGAATTAAGGCCCATTTCCCTCTAGGACGCATAGTTTAAGAGATACAGCCATTTTAAGTTTTCCAACTGAAATTTCGATTTTTAGTGGATTTTCAATGAAAATTTTAATTTTTTGATGGAGTCACGAATTAAGGCCCATTTCCCTCTAGGACGCATAGATTAGGAGATACAGCCATTTTAAGTTTTCCAACTGAAATTTCGATTTTTAGTGGATTTTCAATGAAATTTTTAATTTTTTGATGGAGTCACGAATTAAGGCCCATTTCCCTCTAGGACGCATAGTTTAGGAGATACAGCCATTTTAAGTTTTCCAACTGAAATGTCGATTTTTAGTGGACTCTCAATGAAATTTTTAATTTTTTGGCCCATTTCCCTCTAGGACGCATAGTTTAGGAGATACAGCCATTTTAAGTTTTCCAACTGAAATTTCGATTTTTAGTGGACTCTCAATGAAATTTTTAATTTTTTGATGGAGTCACGAATTAAGGCCCATTTCCCTCTAGGACGCATAGTTTAGGAGATACAGCCATTTTAAGTTTTCCAACTGAAATTTCGATTTTTAGTGGATTTTCAATGAAAATTTTAATTTTTTGATGGAGTCACGAATTAAGGCCCATTTCCCTCTAGGACGCATAGATTAGGAGATACAGCCATTTTAAGTTTTCCAACTGAAATTTCGATTTTTAGTGGATTTTCAATGAAAATTTTAATTTTTTGATGGAGTCACGAATTAAGGCCCATTTCCCTCTAGGACGCATAGTTTAGGAGATACAGCCATTTTAAGTTTTCCAACTGAAATGTCGATTTTTAGTGGACTCTCAATGAAATTTTTAATTTTTTGGCCCATTTCCCTCTTGGACGCATAGTTTAGGAGATACAGCCATTTTAAGTTTTCCAACTGAAATTTCGATTTTTAGTGGATTTTCAATGAAATTTTTAATTTTTTGATGGAGTCACGAATTAAGGCCCATTTCCCTCTAGGACGCATAGTTTAGGAGATACAGCCATTTTAAGTTTTCAACTGAAATTTAGATTTTTAGTGGACTCTCAATGATTTTTTTAATTTTTTAATGGAGTCACGAATTAAGGCCCATTTCCCTCTAGGACGCATAGTTTAGGAGATACAGCCATTTTAAGTTTTCCAACTGAAATTTCGATTTTTAGTGGACTCTCAATGAAATTTTTAATTTTTTGATGGAGTCACGAATTAAGGCCCATTTCCCTCTAGGACGCATAGTTTAGGAGATACAGCCATTTTAAGTTTTCCAACTGAAATTTCGATTTTTAGTGGACTCTCAATGAAATTTTTAATTTTTTGATGGAGTCACGAATTAAGGCCCATTTCCCTCTAGGACGCATAGTTTAGGAGATACAGACATTTTAAGTTTTCCAACTGAAATTTCGGTTTTTAGTGGACTCTCAATGAAATTTTTAATTTTTTGATGGAGTCACGAATTAAGGACCATTTCCCTCTAGGACGCATAGTTTAGGAGATACACCCATTTTAAGTTTTCCAACTGAAATTTCGATTTTAAGTGGACTCTCAATGAAATTTTTAATTTTTTGATTTTAATTTTTTGATGGAGTCACGAATTAAGGCCCATTTCCCTCTAGGACGCATAGTTTAGGAGATACAGCCATTTTAAGTTTTCCAACTGAAATTTCGATTTTTAGTGGACTCTCAATGAAATTTTTAATTTTTTGATGGAGTCACGAATTAAGGCCCATTTCCCTCTAGGACGCATAGTTTAGGAGATACAGCCATTTTAAGTTTTCCAACTGAAATTCCGATTTTTAGTGGACTCTCAATGAAATTTTTAATTTTTTGATGGAGTCACGAATTAAGGCCCATTTCGCTCTAGGACGCATAGTTTAGGAGATACAGCCATTTTAAGTTTTCCAACTGAAATTTCGATTTTTAGTGCATTTTCAATGAAATTTTTAATTTTTTGATGGAGTCACGAATTAAGGCCCATTTCCCTCTAGGACGCATAGTTTAGGAGATACAGCCATTTTAAGTTTTCCAACTGAAATTTCGATTTTTAGTGGATTCTCAATGAAATTTTTAATTGTTTGATGGAGTTACGAATTAAGGCCCATTTCCCTCTAGGACGCATAGTTTAGGAGATACAGCCATTTTAAGTCTTCCAACTGAACTCAATGAAATTTTTAATTTTTTGATGGAGTCACGAATTAAGGCCCATTTCCCTCTAGGACGCATAGTTTAGGAGATACAGCCATTTTAAGTTTTCCAACTGAAATTTCGACTTTTAGTGGACTCTCAATGAAATTTTTAATTTTTTGATGGAGTCACGAATTAAGGCCCATTTCCCTCTAGGACGCATAGTTTAGGAGATACAGCCATTTTAAGTTTTCCAACTGAAATTTCGATTTTTAGTGGACTCTCAATGAAATTTTTAATTTTTTGATGGAGTCACGAATTAAGGCCCATTTCCCTCTAGGACGCATAGTTTAGGAGATACAGCCATTTTAAGTTTTCCAACTGAAATTTTGATTTTTAGTGGATTTTCAATGAATTTTTTAATTTTTAGATGGAGTCACGAATTAAGGCCCATTTCCCTCTAGGACGCATAGTTTAAGAGATACAGCCATTTTAAGTTTTCCAACTGAAATTTAGATTTTTAGTGGATTTTCAATGAAATTTTTTATTTTTTGATGGAGTCACGAATTAAGGCCCATTTCCCTCTAGGACGCATAGTTTAGGAGATACAGCCATTTTAAATTTTCCAACTGAAATTTCGATTTTTAGTGAACTCTCAATAAAATTTTTTATTTTTTGATGGAGTCACGAATTAAGACCCATTTCCCTCTAGGACGCATAGTTTAGGAGATACAGCCATTTTAAGTTTTCCAACTGAAATTTCGATTTTTAGTGGACTCTCAATGAAATTTTTCATTTTTTGATGGAGTCACGAATTAAGGCCCATTTCCCTCTAGGACGCATAGTTTAGGAGATACAGCCATTTTAAGTTTTCCAACTGAAATTTCGATTTTTAGTGGACTCTCCATGAAATTTTTAATTTTTTGATGGAGTCACGAATTAAGGCCCATTTCCCTCTAGGACGCATAGTTTAGGAGATACAGCCATTTTAAGTTTTCCAACCGAAATTTCGATTTCTAATGGATTTTCAATGAAATTTTTAATTTTTTGATGGAGTCACGAATTAAGGCCCATTTCCCTCTAGGACGCATAGTTTAGGAGATACAGCCATTTTAAGTTTTCCAACTGAAATTTCGATTTCTAATGGACTCTCAATGAAATTTTTAATTTTTTGATGGAGTCACGAATTAAGGCCCATTTCCCTCTAGGACGCATAGTTTAGGAGATAAAGCCATTTTAAGTTTTCCAACCGAAATTTCGATTTCTAATGGATTTTCAATGAAATTTTTAATTTTTTGATGGAGTCACGAATTAAGGCCCATTTCCCTCTAGGACGCATAGTTTAGGAGATACAGCCATTTTAAGTTTTCCAACTGAAATTTCGATTTCTAATGGACTCTCAATGAAATTTTTAATTTTTTGATGGAGTCACGAATTAAGGCCCATTTCCCTCTAGGACGCATAGATTAGGAGATACAGCCATTTTAAGTTTTCCAACTGAAATTTCGATTTTTAGTGGATTTTCAATGAAATTTTTAATTTTTTGATGGAGTCACGAATTAAGGCCCATTTCCCTCTAGGACGCATAGTTTAGGAGATACAGCCATTTTAAGTTTTCCAACTGAAATTTCGATTTTTAGTGGATTTTCAATGAAAATTTTAATTTTTTGATGGAGTCACGAATTAAGGCCCATTTCCCTCTAGGACGCATAGTTTAGGAGATACAGCCATTTTAAGTTTTCCAACTGAAATTTCGATTTCTAATGGACTCTCAATGAAATTTTTAATTTTTTGATGGAGTCACGAATTAAGGCCCATTTCCCTCTAGGACGCATAGTTTAGGAGATACAGCCATTTTAAGTTTTCCAACCGAAATTTCGATTTCTAATGGATTTTCAATGAAATTTTTAATTTTTTGATGGAGTCACGAATTAAGGCCCATTTCCCTCTAGGACGCATAGTTTAGGAGATACAGCCATTTTAAGTTTTCCAACTGAAATTTCGATTTTTAGTGGATTTTCAATGAAAATTTTAATTTTTTGATGGAGTCACGAATTAAGGCCCATTTCCCTCTAGGACGCATAGATTAGGAGATACAGCCATTTTAAGTTTTCCAACTGAAATTTCGATTTTTAGTGGATTTTCAATGAAATTTTTAATTTTTTGATGGAGTCACGAATTAAGGCCCATTTCCCTCTAGGACGCATAGTTTAGGAGATACAGCCATTTTAAGTTTTCCAACTGAAATGTCGATTTTTAGTGGACTCTCAATGAAATTTTTAATTTTTTGGCCCATTTCCCTCTAGGACGCATAGTTTAGGAGATACAGCCATTTTAAGTTTTCCAACTGAAATTCCGATTTTTAGTGGACTCAATGAAATTTTTAATTTTTTGATGGAGTCACGAATTAAGGCCAATTTCCCTCTAGGACGCATAGTTTAGGAGATACAGCCATTTTAAGTTTTCCAACTGAAATTCCGACTTTTAGTGGATTTTCAATGAAATTTTTAATTTTTTGATGGAGTCACGAATTAAGGCCCATTTCCCTCTAGGACGCATAGTTTAGGAGATACAGCCATTTTAAGTTTTCCAACTGAAATTCCGATTTTTAGTGGACTCTCAATGAAATTTTTAATTTTTTGATGGAGTCACGAATTAAGGCCCATTTCCCTCTAGGACGCATAGATTAGGAGATACAGCCATTTTAAGTTTTCCAACTGAAATTTCGATTTTTAGTGGATTTTCAATGAAATTTTTAATTTTTTGATGGAGTCACGAATTAAGGCCCATTTCCCTCTAGGACGCATAGTTTAGGAGATACAGCCATTTTAAGTTTTCCAACTGAAATTCCGATTTTTAGTGGACTCTCAATGAAATTTTTAATTTTTTGATGGAGTCACGAATTAAGGCCAATTTCCCTCTAGGACGCATAGTTTAGGAGATACAGCCATTTTAAGTTTTCCAACTGAAATTTCGATTTTTAGTGGATTTTCAATATAATTTTTAATTTTTTGATGGAGTCACGAATTAAGGCCTATTTCCCTCTAGGACGCATAGTTTAGGAGATACAGCCATTTTAAGTTTTCCAACTGAAATTTCGATGTTTAGTGGACTCTCAATGAAATTTTTTAGTTTTTGATGGAGTCACGAATTAAGGCCCATTTCCCTCTAGGACGCATAGTTTAGGAGATACAGCCATTTTAAGTTTTCCAACTGAAATTTCGATTTTTAGTGGACTCTCAATGAAATTTTTAATTTTTTGATGGAGTCACGAATTAAGGCCCATTTCCCTCTAGGACGCATAGTTAAGGAGATACAGCCATTTTAAGTTTTCCAACTGAAATTTCGATTTTTAGTGGACTCTCAATGAAATTCGGACTCTCAATGAAATTTTTAATTTTTTGATGGAGTCACGAATTAAGGCCCATTTCCCTCTAGGACGCATAGATTAGGAGATACAGCCATTTTAAGTTTTCCAACTGAAATTTCGATTTTTAGAGGACTCTCAATGAAATTTTTAATTTTTTGATGGAGTCATGAATTAAGGCCCATTTCCCTCTAGGACGCATAGTTTAGCAGATACAGCCATTTTAAGTTTTCCAACTGAAATTTCGATTTTTAGTGGACTCTCAATGAAATTTTTAATTTTTTGATGGAGTCACGAATTAAGGCCCATTTCCCTCTAGGACGCATAGTTTAGGAGATACAGCCATTTTAAGTTTTCCAACTGAAATTTTGATTTTTAGTGGATTTTCAATGAATTTTTTAATTTTTAGATGGAGTCACGAATTCAGGCCCATTTCCCTCTAGGACGCATAGTTTAGGAGATACAGCCATTTTAAGTTTTCCAACTGAAATTTCGAGTCTTAGTGGACTTTCAATGAATTTTTAATTTTTTGATGGAGTCACGAATTAAGGCCCATTTCCCTCTAGGACGCATAGTTTAGGAGATACAGCCATTTTAAGTTTTCCAACTGAAAATCCGATTTTTAGTGGACTCTCAATGAAATTTTTAATTTTTTGATGGAGTCACGAATTAAGGCCCATTTCCCTCTAGGACGCATAGATTAGGAGATACAGCCATTTTAAGTTTTCCAACTGAAATTTCGATTTTTAGTGGACTCTCAATGAAATTTTTAATTTTTTGATGGAGTCACGAATTAAGGCCCATTTCCCTCTAGGACGCATAGTTTAGGAGATACAGCCATTTTAAGTTTTCCAACTGAAATTTCGATTTTTAGTGGACTCTCAATGAAATTTTTAATTTTTTGATGGAGTCACGAATTAAGGCCCATTTCCCTCTAGAACGCATAGTTTAGGAGATACTGCCATTTTAAGTTTTCCAACTGAAATTTCGATTTTTAGTAGATTTTCAATGAAATTTTTTATTTTTTGATGGAGTCACGAATTAAGTCCTATTTCCCTCTAGGACGCATAGATTAGGAGATACAGCCATTTTAAGTTTTCCAACTGAAATTTCGAGTCTTAGTGGACTCTCAATGAATTTTTAATTTTTTGATGGAGTCACGAATTAAGGCCCATTTCCCTCTAGGACGCATAGTTTAGGAGATACAGCCATTTTAAGTTTTCCAACTGAAATTTCGATTTCTAATGGATTTTCAATGAAATTTTTAATTTTTTGATGGAGTCACGAATTAAGGCCCATTTCCCTCTAGGACGCATAGATTAGGAGATACAGCCATTTTAAGTTTTCCAACTGAAATTTCGATTTTTAGTGGACTCTCAATGAAATTTTTAATTTTTTGATGGAGTCACGAATTAAGGCCCATTTCCCTCTAGGACGCATAGTTTAGGAGATACAGCCATTTTAAGTTTTCCAACTGAAATTTCGATTTTTAGTGGACTCTCAATGAAATTTTTAATTTTTTGATGGAGTCACGAATTAAGGCCCATTTCCCTCTAGAAGGCATAGTTTAGGAGATACTGCCATTTTAAGTTTTCCAACTGAAATTTCGATTTTTAGTGGATTTTCAATGAAATTTTTAATTTTTTGATGGAGTCACGAATTAAGTCCTATTTCCCTCTAGGACGCATAGATTAGGAGATACAGCCATTTTAAGTTTTCCAACTGAAATTTCGAGTCTTAGTGGACTCTCAATGAAATTTTTAATTTTTTGATGGAGTCACGAATTAAGGCCCATTTCCCTCTAGGACGCATAGTTTAGGAGATACAGCCATTTTAAGTTTTCCAACTGAAATTTCGATTTTTAGTGGACTCTCAATGAAATTTTTAATTTTTTGATGGAGTCACGAATTAAGGCCCATTTCCCTCTAGAACGCATAGTTTAGGAGATACTGCCATTTTAAGTTTTCCAACTGAAATTTCGATTTTTAGTGGATTTTCAATGAAATTTTTAATTTTTTGATGGAGTCACGAATTAAGGCCCATTTCCCTCTAGGACGCATAGTTTAGGAGATACAGCCATTTTAAGTTTTCCAACTGAAATTTTGATTTTTAGTGGATTTTCAATGAATTTTTTAATTTTTAGATGGAGTCACGAATTCAGGCCCATTTCCCTCTAGGACGCATAGTTTAGGAGATACAGCCATTTTAAGTTTTCCAACTGAAATTTCGATTTTTAGTGGATTTTCAATGAAATTTTTTATTTTTTGATGGAGTCACGAATTAAGGCCCATTTCCCTCTAGGACGCATAGTTTAGGAGATACAGCCATTTTAAATTTTCCAACTGAAATTTCGATTTTTAGTGGACTCTCAATGAAATTTTTAATTTTTTGATGGAGTCACGAATTAAGGCCCATTTCCCTCTAGGACGCATAGTTTAGGAGATACAGCCATTTTAAGTTTTCCAACTGAAATTTCGATTTTTAGTGGACTCTCAATGAAATTTTTAATTTTTTGATGGAGTCACGAATTAAGGCCCATTTCCCTCTAGGACGCATAGTTTAGGATATACAGCCATTTTAAGTTTTCCAACTGAAATTTCGATTTTTAGTGGACTCTCAATGAAATTTTTAATTTTTTGATGGAGTCACGAATTAAGGCCCATTTCCCTCTAGGACGCATAGTTTAGGAGATACAGCCATTTTAAGTTTTCCAACTGAAATTTCGATTTTTAGTGGATTTTCAATGAAATTTTTAGTTTTTTGATGGAGTCACGAATTAAGGCACATTTCCCTCTAGGACGCATAGTTTAGGAGATACAGCCATTTTAAGTTTTCCAACTGAAAATCCGACTTTTAGTGGATTTTCAATGAAATTTTTAATTTTTTGATGGAGTCACGAATTAAGGCCTATTTCCCTCTAGGACGCATAGATTAGGAGATACAGCCATTTTAAGTTTTCCAACTGAAATTTCGATTTTTAGTGGACTCTCAATGAAATTTTTAATTTTTTGATGGAGTCACGAATTAAGGCCCATTTCCCTCTAGGACGCATAGTTTAGGAGATACAGCCATTTTAAGTTTTCCAACTGAAATTTTGATTTTTAGTGGATTTTCAATGAATTTTTTAATTTTTAGATGGAGTCACGAATTAAGGCCCATTTCCCTCTAGGACGCATAGTTTAAGAGATACAGCCATTTTAAGTTTTCCAACTGAAATTTAGATTTTTAGTGGATTTTCAATGAAATTTTTTATTTTTTGATGGAGTCACGAATTAAGGCCCATTTCCCTCTAGGACGCATAGTTTAGGAGATACAGCCATTTTAAATTTTCCAACTGAAATTTCGATTTTTAGTGAACTCTCAATAAAATTTTTTATTTTTTGATGGAGTCACGAATTAAGACCCATTTCCCTCTAGGACGCATAGTTTAGGAGATACAGCCATTTTAAGTTTTCCAACTGAAATTTCGATTTTTAGTGGACTCTCAATGAAATTTTTCATTTTTTGATGGAGTCACGAATTAAGGCCCATTTCCCTCTAGGACGCATAGTTTAGGAGATACAGCCATTTTAAGTTTTCCAACTGAAATTTCGATTTTTAGTGGACTCTCCATGAAATTTTTAATTTTTTGATGGAGTCACGAATTAAGGCCCATTTCCCTCTAGGACGCATAGTTTAGGAGATACAGCCATTTTAAGTTTTCCAACCGAAATTTCGATTTCTAATGGATTTTCAATGAAATTTTTAATTTTTTGATGGAGTCACGAATTAAGGCCCATTTCCCTCTAGGACGCATAGTTTAGGAGATACAGCCATTTTAAGTTTTCCAACTGAAATTTCGATTTCTAATGGACTCTCAATGAAATTTTTAATTTTTTGATGGAGTCACGAATTAAGGCCCATTTCCCTCTAGGACGCATAGTTTAGGAGATAAAGCCATTTTAAGTTTTCCAACCGAAATTTCGATTTCTAATGGATTTTCAATGAAATTTTTAATTTTTTGATGGAGTCACGAATTAAGGCCCATTTCCCTCTAGGACGCATAGTTTAGGAGATACAGCCATTTTAAGTTTTCCAACTGAAATTTCGATTTCTAATGGACTCTCAATGAAATTTTTAATTTTTTGATGGAGTCACGAATTAAGGCCCATTTCCCTCTAGGACGCATAGATTAGGAGATACAGCCATTTTAAGTTTTCCAACTGAAATTTCGATTTTTAGTGGATTTTCAATGAAATTTTTAATTTTTTGATGGAGTCACGAATTAAGGCCCATTTCCCTCTAGGACGCATAGTTTAGGAGATACAGCCATTTTAAGTTTTCCAACTGAAATTTCGATTTTTAGTGGATTTTCAATGAAAATTTTAATTTTTTGATGGAGTCACGAATTAAGGCCCATTTCCCTCTAGGACGCATAGTTTAGGAGATACAGCCATTTTAAGTTTTCCAACTGAAATTTCGATTTCTAATGGACTCTCAATGAAATTTTTAATTTTTTGATGGAGTCACGAATTAAGGCCCATTTCCCTCTAGGACGCATAGTTTAGGAGATACAGCCATTTTAAGTTTTCCAACCGAAATTTCGATTTCTAATGGATTTTCAATGAAATTTTTAATTTTTTGATGGAGTCACGAATTAAGGCCCATTTCCCTCTAGGACGCATAGTTTAGGAGATACAGCCATTTTAAGTTTTCCAACTGAAATTTCGATTTTTAGTGGATTTTCAATGAAAATTTTAATTTTTTGATGGAGTCACGAATTAAGGCCCATTTCCCTCTAGGACGCATAGATTAGGAGATACAGCCATTTTAAGTTTTCCAACTGAAATTTCGATTTTTAGTGGATTTTCAATGAAATTTTTAATTTTTTGATGGAGTCACGAATTAAGGCCCATTTCCCTCTAGGACGCATAGTTTAGGAGATACAGCCATTTTAAGTTTTCCAACTGAAATGTCGATTTTTAGTGGACTCTCAATGAAATTTTTAATTTTTTGGCCCATTTCCCTCTAGGACGCATAGTTTAGGAGATACAACCATTTTAAGTTTTCCAACTGAAATTCCGATTTTTAGTGGACTCAATGAAATTTTTAATTTTTTGATGGAGTCACGAATTAAGGCCAATTTCCCTCTAGGACGCATAGTTTAGGAGATACAGCCATTTTAAGTTTTCCAACTGAAATTCCGACTTTTAGTGGATTTTCAATGAAATTTTTAATTTTTTGATGGAGTCACGAATTAAGGCCCATTTCCCTCTAGGACGCATAGTTTAGGAGATACAGCCATTTTAAGTTTTCCAACTGAAATTCCGATTTTTAGTGGACTCTCAATGAAATTTTTAATTTTTTGATGGAGTCACGAATTAAGGCCCATTTCCCTCTAGGACGCATAGATTAGGAGATACAGCCATTTTAAGTTTTCCAACTGAAATTTCGATTTTTAGTGGATTTTCAATGAAATTTTTAATTTTTTGATGGAGTCACGAATTAAGGCCCATTTCCCTCTAGGACGCATAGTTTAGGAGATACAGCCATTTTAAGTTTTCCAACTGAAATTCCGATTTTTAGTGGACTCTCAATGAAATTTTTAATTTTTTGATGGAGTCACGAATTAAGGCCAATTTCCCTCTAGGACGCATAGTTTAGGAGATACAGCCATTTTAAGTTTTCCAACTGAAATTTCGATTTTTAGTGGATTTTCAATATAATTTTTAATTTTTTGATGGAGTCACGAATTAAGGCCTATTTCCCTCTAGGACGCATAGTTTAGGAGATACAGCCATTTTAAGTTTTCCAACTGAAATTTCGATGTTTAGTGGACTCTCAATGAAATTTTTTAGTTTTTGATGGAGTCACGAATTAAGGCCCATTTCCCTCTAGGACGCATAGTTTAGGAGATACAGCCATTTTAAGTTTTCCAACTGAAATTTCGATTTTTAGTGGACTCTCAATGAAATTTTTAATTTTTTGATGGAGTCACGAATTAAGGCCCATTTCCCTCTAGGACGCATAGTTAAGGAGATACAGCCATTTTAAGTTTTCCAACTGAAATTTCGATTTTTAGTGGACTCTCAATGAAATTCGGACTCTCAATGAAATTTTTAATTTTTTGATGGAGTCACGAATTAAGGCCCATTTCCCTCTAGGACGCATAGATTAGGAGATACAGCCATTTTAAGTTTTCCAACTGAAATTTCGATTTTTAGAGGACTCTCAATGAAATTTTTAATTTTTTGATGGAGTCATGAATTAAGGCCCATTTCCCTCTAGGACGCATAGTTTAGCAGATACAGCCATTTTAAGTTTTCCAACTGAAATTTCGATTTTTAGTGGACTCTCAATGAAATTTTTAATTTTTTGATGGAGTCACGAATTAAGGCCCATTTCCCTCTAGGACGCATAGTTTAGGAGATACAGCCATTTTAAGTTTTCCAACTGAAATTTTGATTTTTAGTGGATTTTCAATGAATTTTTTAATTTTTAGATGGAGTCACGAATTCAGGCCCATTTCCCTCTAGGACGCATAGTTTAGGAGATACAGCCATTTTAAGTTTTCCAACTGAAATTTCGAGTCTTAGTGGACTTTCAATGAATTTTTAATTTTTTGATGGAGTCACGAATTAAGGCCCATTTCCCTCTAGGACGCATAGTTTAGGAGATACAGCCATTTTAAGTTTTCCAACTGAAAATCCGATTTTTAGTGGACTCTCAATGAAATTTTTAATTTTTTGATGGAGTCACGAATTAAGGCCCATTTCCCTCTAGGACGCATAGATTAGGAGATACAGCCATTTTAAGTTTTCCAACTGAAATTTCGATTTTTAGTGGACTCTCAATGAAATTTTTAATTTTTTGATGGAGTCACGAATTAAGGCCCATTTCCCTCTAGGACGCATAGTTTAGGAGATACAGCCATTTTAAGTTTTCCAACTGAAATTTCGATTTTTAGTGGACTCTCAATGAAATTTTTAATTTTTTGATGGAGTCACGAATTAAGGCCCATTTCCCTCTAGGACGCATAGTTTAGGAGATACAGCCATTTTAAGTTTTCCAACTGAAATTTTGATTTTTAGTGGATTTTCAATGAATTTTTTAATTTTTAGATGGAGTCACGAATTCAGGCCCATTTCCCTCTAGGACGCATAGTTTAGGAGATACAGCCATTTTAAGTTTTCCAACTGAAATTTCGAGTCTTAGTGGACTCTCAATGAAATTTTTAATTTTTTGATGGAGTCACGAATTAAGGCCCATTTCCCTCTAGGACGCATAGTTTAGGAGATACAGCCATTTTAAGTTTTCCAACTGAAAATCCGATTTTTAGTGGACTCTCAATGAAATTTTTAATTTTTTGATGGAGTCACGAATTAAGGCCCATTTCCCTCTAGGACGCATAGATTAGGAGATACAGCCATTTTAAGTTTTCCAACTGAAATTTCGATTTTTAGTGGACTCTCAATGAAATTTTTAATTTTTTGATGGAGTCACGAATTAAGGCCCATTTCCCTCTAGGACGCATAGTTTAGGAGATACAGCCATTTTAAGTTTTCCAACTGAAATTTCGATTTTTAGTGGACTCTCAATGAAATTTTTAATTTTTTGATGGAGTCACGAATTAAGGCCCATTTCCCTCTAGAACGCATAGTTTAGGAGATAC